>NC_083281.1:31595533-31895533 GCF_963506605.1 Zootoca vivipara | reverse complement strand
CCATGGACCACCTGGGAGTGCTGCATAATTACTGTGCTTTTAATTTTTTTCCCCTCCTTACCACCATCACAGGCAGCGGTGCTTGCTGAGCTCCTCCTGGTGGCGGCTTCTTCTTCTTCTTCTTCTTCTTCTTCTTCTTCTTCTTCTTCTTCTTCTTCTTCTTCTTCTTCTTCTTCTTCTTCTTCTTCTTCCACCCTTCACACTAAGGTCCCAGGGCAGGTCACAACAATTTAAAATACAACATTAAACACAGTTTAAAACAAATTACAAGCCAGAGAATTAGGGTGGGTCTCAAAAATAGACATCTTGAATGTGTTGTGATGGTTAGAGTGCTGGACTAGGATTTGATAGAGCAGGATTCAAATCTTCACTCAGCCAAGAAGCTTACTGGGTGACTTTGGGCCAGTCACTGCCTCTCCACTTAGCCTACCTTACAGAACTGCCATGGGGATTAAATGAGGCAGGAGAAAAACATATATGACACATTGAGCTCCTAGAAGAAGAAGAAGAAGAAGAAGAAGAAGAAGAAGAAGAAGAAGAAGAAGAAGAAGAAGAAGAAGAAGAAGAAGAAGAAGAAGAGTTTGGATTTGATATCCTGCTTTATCACTACCCTAAGGATGTAAGCGGGATGTAAACTGTTTAGTGAATGGGAAAGGTAGGGTCTGCCACATATAATTCTCTCTCCCAGCCTGGCCCCCCTCCCTCCCTCCCTCCCTTTGAGGGCAGTGCATTGCAATAATTCTGTGTCATTGTTCCCCCTCATAAATGTCAGATGTTGCGGTCAAACATAACTATGCACAACTGCTAGTAAGTGCATGAAGAGGTTAAGATCATAGTGTAAGTCCTCCCAAGCTATCCTCCCCTTCCTGATTGGCCCCTGGGGAATCACATGCCAACCCTAGCTCCTCCCTTGGGCAATACCACCTTGACTCTTCTTTCTGGGGGAGTTGAGGTGTAGCAAATTTGCCCCCACCCAAGGGAGCATTTTTGCATGCAGTTTTTACACATCTTTGCCAAGCAGATTCACCATTGTAATTATTATTATCACTGGTTTACTAATCGTCTTCTAAATGACCATCTCAGGGCCATTTATGCTAAAGATAACATACAAGACTGCAAGGATACATTGTTATTATCACTAAGACGTGCATTTAAATGTGTGCTTTACATTAGTATAGTTGGCTGGAGAACTGCACTGTGAAATTCTAAGAGGTGTGGATTTTGAAGGACGGCTGCATTTCGGTTCACATGTTGTTTTAGAATGTGCAGATTAAGTTAATCACTCCCCCATTCATACCAGTAGCATGTCTCCTGATTTCCAGGCAGGGGGCATCCTTAGCCCTACCTGCAGATGCCATGGATTGAACCTGGAAGCTTTCCTCTCAACACCAGGGAGATCCGGGCCGGGGTGGGTGGGTGTCAGGAGACGGAGTATATATGCTCTGTGCTGTGTGTCAACAAGGATTAGAAGAAGGATCCATGAATGGAGGAGGACAAGGCAGGTCACTTCTAACAATACCGTGACATTGGCTTTGCAAAATCATTAGCAGTCTTTTTGGGGCATGTTTGCCACAGATAACGGCATGAGGAAGGAGGTTTTGCGCATCTTTCCCAAGGGCTTCCGAAGTTGGAGCCTGGATTAATCATTGAAATGCAAAACACTCCTTTCTCTAAGCAGCATCAATCCATCAGGAGGGATGAGCATTGCAGCATCCCTCAGGGAATCGGAACCCCAAATAACCATCTCATAACCAGTGCCGGCTCACCTCAACTAACCTCCTCTGCAACATTCTCTCTGGGCTCAGCAGTGCTGGTGAGGAGGCAAGTGAAGGAAGTTTGGAATAGCAATGAGCTAGGAGTCAAGCTCCGGTGTTAAATGTTCACATGCAATGATGGGGAACGTATGCCCTATAGATGTTGCTCAGCTCTATCATTCATAAGCCATTACATAGATCAGGCATCCCCAAACTTCGGCCCTCCAGATGTTTTTGACTACAATTCCCACCTTCCCTGACCAATGATTGTGTTAGCTAGGGATCATGGTAGTTGTAGGCCAAAACATCTGGAGGGCCGCAGTTTGGGGATGCCTGACATAGATTGAGGCTGAGTTGGAATGCAGCATTATCTCGAAGGCCATCGGTACCCCATTCCCACATTTCCGGGAAAAGATGGCAATGCCAAACCTTCCAGACAGAGCCCAGCTATGTAAGTCAGGATTTACAAATGAGCCATCTGGAATTTTCTGAAAACCCCAGCAAAAAACAAACAAAAAAAACCTAGACATTAATTACTCTAATGGGTTGTAGGAGAGAGAGAAAGATTGTTCTGCATGTCTTAGAGGTCAGCCTCTGATAAATTGCAGCTGTTTCACTCTTCGGTGCTGGGAGATGGTCAGAAGGTTTGCTTTCATAAAACCTGGGTGAAATGTTTGGGGCTCCCCCCCCATCCTTACTGCCTGGCAAGTGTTACTGACTAATGAACCCTAGTTGAAATATTACCTGGCATGAGAGTTGGCGTGCCAGTCCCTTCTGGGTCAGCTCCATGCACATCATTCAGACATGCAGGAGGCTGGGAAAGCAAACTCCCCAAAAGCCAATTCTCTACAAGCTGCCATAACAAAACAGCAGGCAGAGTGTGAGGTGATGGGGAAGCAATATTCATGCTTAGATTATTGTTCTGAGAAGAATTTGGGTGCCTTTCCTTGGTGGCAGTGCAATATTAAAAAACTCATAATGCCTGAGATGTCATGTTGTTCCCGGACATTATGTATGGAACATGGTGCCCTCACCTTAGTGGTGCCATATTGAGTTTTTTTTGTTTTGTTTTTTTGTAAACTGCTTTGAGGTTTTAGCATATTAAAAAGGTTAAATAAGTTCATTTTCTGTGTGTGGCATCTGTCATCCCCCCCCCGACCCCAAGATTGCTCATGCCACTGCCCCTATGCGCCCCAGCACTTCTGCCTGCAGCCCCACATCGATGCCCATTGTGTCACCTCTGCTGCTGGCAGAGAAGCAGCGCCAGGATCAGTGCCAGTTTCCAGGGAGTTCTCAGCACTGATTTCAGCCTGAGGCTGCTGCTTCACCCTGAATCATGGGTGGGTCGGCCCTGTTTAGGGGTGTTTTGTGCAGCCCTGGTTGATGGGTTGTTAAACCATGGCAAATGATTAAAGAGAGAAAAGGGACAGAGTCATTTTACAGTGTTGGAAAGCAGACTGCTTGGGCTGGACTAACCCTGATGCGTGAACACTGAAAATTCTGTGTTCCGTATAGAGACAGCACACACTCTTTTTCTGTTGAGTAGCTGGGACTGATTGGGGGAAGAGGGAGACCAGTGACCAAAGAGGGTGGCATCCCTGGCACTCAGTCAAAAAACTCCAAATGTGCCTGCAGGGTTAAAAACACTGGCAGCCCCTGTCCCAATGCACGGCTCCTGGAAATAGCCCTTCTCCTCGAGGCACAAATTTGCATTTTGTTTGTTGCTCCTGGTTTTGGTTGGTGAACCTTATCATTTAGGTGTGTGGAGTGGCAGAGGAGATGTTAGATCCAGCAAGCCTGAAGTCTCTCCATGCTTAATGTATGGACATTTTAATAAGGCATTTCTTCTCCAACTGACGTATGAAGGTTGATTGCAAGCACGTTCAATGCATTATTCATTTATTTGCCACACAACTAACGGAAGACATAATCAGACCCTGGCCAGGCAGCAGCAACAGAGTTTCTGAAAGTGTTTCTTAAAATGTATGGAATGTATGATATTCATTCCTGTGTATAGTGTAGCAGCAAGCTGAATATTTTCTCCTGCGTAAACAAAATTTCCATGCCCATGATTGGCTTTGATACGGTTCAACTGAAGCTCCACTTGAAATGGGGAAAAAGAACCTGTGCAGTGATTGGGGGAAAATGTATCCACAATTAGATCTATCAGAATGAATTTCATCATCGGTAGGATTAATTAACTTGCAATTGACACTTAGGGCAATTTCACAGCATAACTCCAAGGCAAAGTTCTACACTGGAAACATATGGAAATGATTTATTTATTTTTAAAGGCGTGCAGATCATCTCACTTTTATTGTGATGAAAAACCTGTAAATTATCGAATAACATAGCTCATTTCTTTTCTTGCTTTTGAATGACGGAGATGTGTCGCTTCCATGACACTAGAAGTCAAAAATGAAGCTGTTCTCTCTCAGTGGCTGACCAGATGCCCCAACAGGAAGCTCCAAAGCAGGAATAAAGTTTAAATGCCCAGGAAAGCTGCCCTGGGCCAAAAATTTAAACCACTCTCAATAACATATATGCATAAACAGTGCTTTTTTCCTGGGGGGGACTCAGGGGTATGCAAAACCCTAAACATTTTGTTAATGTTTAGTTTCTTCTCTAGCACTTTGAATCGTCAGTTCCACTGCTACCCCCGATGGCTGCCTCATTTCCTGTCACAGTGTTTCCTGAGTCTCAGACTGAAGCCAGCGTTTAATGTGTGAAGTAGGAATTGGAATCTAGCACGGTGATTGGTCTGCTTTGTTGTTACCACCTCTGATAGCGGCTTCCTTTCCTTTCCTGGTGTAATGCACGTTCTTTGTATTTTGTCCATTTGCTGTAATTAATTTTCCCAATTTGAACTATAAAATAGTGATTTTCTTGAGTCAAAATCAGAGTACCCCTAAACATTTTTAAGAAGAAAAAGCACTGTGCATAAACAAGTAATATTTCTTAATGCTTCAAAATTGCCTATTACACATATTGCAAAAACACAAGCAGGTGAACACAGCAGGGTGTCAAATCTGTGATCTCCGTCTTGATGTACAAAACCTGTCGCTATAACGGTAAGCTCCAAAATGTCTTAAGCTCAGGTGGTGGAAGGTATCTGAAGCAGTGAGAAAGAATAGTATGGGGCAGGGGGATGAAAAGCAAAAAGGGAGGATAAAGGCAATACATGGTGGTTTCTTGTATCACTACTTTGGGAAGAAGGGCGAGGCATAAATTCACTGAAATAAATAAATGGTTGTAGCTTTTCATTCTCCTTCATGGATCACTTTCTTGTTGTGGTGAAGGGGCTTGAATAACTCAGAGAAGCTATGAGCTATGCCGTGCAGGGCCACCCAAGACGGACAGGTTGTAGTGGAGAGTTTTGACTAAACGTGATCCACTTGGAGAAGGAACTGGCAAGCCACTCCAGTATCCCTGCCAAGAAAACTCCATGGACAAAGACAACAGGTCAACATGAGTTTGAGCTACCAACATGAGTTTGACCAAACTGCGGGATGCAGTGGAAGACAAGAGTGCCTGGCGTGCTCTGGTCCATGGGGTCACGAAGAGTCGGACACGACTAAATGACTAAACAACAACAGCTTTTCATTTCCTAACAGGAAGGGGAATGTTCTGGCCAAAGGGCTGCGGCTGCAGCCAAGTAGTAGAGCATCTGCTTTGCATGCAGAAAGTCCTAGGTACAAAATCAAACACAGGAGAGGACCGTGCCAAATTGGGGGAACTGTTTGCAAAAGTGTGTAAATTAGGCTCAATTGCATACAAAATCTGTATATTAAAAATGCACTAAAATGTAGAAAATTCTGAAGGGGAAACATAGAGAGAGAGAGAGAGAGAGAGAGAGAGAGAGAGAGAGAGAGAGAGAGAGAGAGAGAGAGAGAGAGAGAGAGAAAGAGAAACGTGGTGAACTGACCTATCAAGACATGGAAACTGAAGCAATTGCTGCACCCTGGAATCCACAGGCAAAGGGGTTGACATGACATTTTGGGATTTGGGTGTTTTCTCAGGTTTCCCAGGGAAGTTATAATATCCCTGGGTGAGTATCCAGAATCAAGAGATGTCCAGGATTGAGCCATGGTTAGTTGGTATAAGGTTATTTGGTGTAGTGTAACTGTCACAACCAAGAAGCCTAGCCTGATATCAGAGCCAGGAAACCTGCTATTAGGGAAAGGACCATCACTCAGTGGGAGAGCAGCTGCCTTGCAGGAAGAATGCCCCAGGTTCAATCCCCCCATATCCAGTTAGGGCTGGGAAATATTTTCTGTCTGAAGCCCTGGAGAGCTGCTGCCAGTCAATGTAGATAGATGCTATTGAGCTAACTGGAGCATTTGTCTGCTCAGTGCAAGGCAACTTCTTCTGTTGCTCACGCAAAATGCTGGGCCAAAAAGGAAGCCCATTTATGACCCTTCTTGTCTAGAAGGATTCAGTTGCCATCTTGGGTGGCCAGTCCAAGTTCTGAGAGAGGCCCCAGGCAGGCAAGTGCTTCAGTCTGCAGTGTTGGATTTGACTAGGCAGGGCAGCTGCTAGGACTCTAATGTTCCGGCCTGAAATGTGCCTTCTGCTAATTATTTCTGATGAGATTTTCTATTTAATTAAACAAAGAAAAAACCCGGCTATTTACGGGGTGGTGTGGAATTAATACAGAGCAAATTGTGCTTGATTAAAACTTGTGATGCTCACATTTGTTAATGGATTGCTATTTCAAATGATTTTCTTCTTGTTGACTGCCCCGAGATCGTAGGATATAAAGGACAGGCATCCCATTCCATTAGTGCAAAGATGTAGATGTCTGCTTGCTCAATGGAACTCCCTTTCCCCTGCCATATATCCCCTAAAACCTTTCTGGGTTTCCCCACAACCTTCTAGAGGAGATTTGGGGAGGGTGTGGGGTATGCATGTGGGGAGGAGAGGGGACGATTCTGCTGTGCAAGTGTATATCCTTCTGCTAATACAACAAGTGCATTGGATAACACCCATGAAGTGTGCTTATGGCGGGGGGGGGGCTTGACATAGTTTGTTACATACCACGCCAATCTCCAAGCAGTGTGGGAATCCAGTTGTCTTGGTGCTCACCTAGGGTTTGTGGTTCCTTTGTGTCAGGGACCGTGCTGAGGAGGGCTACAATGAGGAGGAAGGGTGGGTGCTGCTTCCTCCTCCCCCTGACCCTGATTCTTCCCAGGAGCAGGAGGACAGTATAGATTTGGAACAGTGGTTTGCAGAGGGGCATGGTTCAGAAGGCAGAAGCTGGGAAATACTGGATGGGGAACAGCTAGCAGAAGAAACACTAGAAGAGAGAGAGTTAACAGATTCACAGTCTCTGGATAGTATCCACACACACACCCTTCCCCAAAGTCCCGGAGAGCCCAGAAAGTGTCAGGACAGGAACCACAGAGGTAACAAACTCAGATTACAAGACGTAGGAGTGGCGTAGATGAATCAGGACGAGGGGGGGAGTGACCTTAAATGGGAGCCCCACCATACTGGTTAGAGGCTTTCTTTAGTTCTTTTCTGTGTTTATAAAATAAACTAACTGGTAAGAATTCCCTTTCATTTGATGTGACAGATATATAAAAGGCCTCCTGACTATTCTGCAGGATTGCCTGCAAAACACTGTGATAACGGGGGGCAGATGTGGTGAGGGCAATTAACCCCCCTCCCCACCATATGAAGGTATAATATTTGTAAGCATCCATAAGAGCAACACATATTTTAGAAGATGCTGCAAAATTGTTAGCAGTCACAGAAAGTATGGGTGCTATGTGGTTTTGAACACACTTCCCTCAAAAGGGGTTTTGAGAAAATTATTTACAGTTGGTGATTTATCTTACATACAATGCCAGCTTCTGCTGGGTCATTGAGTCTCCATTCATATGGAAACTGAAATTGGAAGGGTACATGGCTGCATTTGGATTTTCCTAGCTGAAGCATCCTAGATGGTCCAATTTTGCATGGGCATTTCAAGGGCTGTGGCTGTATTTCTTGCTGCAGGTCTTTTCAAATTAAAACAGAACAGGAGGAAATATAATAAAATTGTGTTTGTTCATTGCTTTACTAATAATTCTAGCAGGAATGTGGCTTATTTGATAATATGCAAATGTAATGCTTTATGTGGGCAAAACACAGCTTTCGCTCTTGAGATTAGAATTTAAGAAGCAAAATCTCGTTTTAGAAGCCCTTTAGTTTTATGAACAGTAAACGTTTGGAAGCAGATCTCAGATATTTTAGTCCTGGAAATCCTACAGATGTATTTGCGCTATAGAACAAATTCTGATAAGCTGTGGCTGAAGCCTGACAATTTTGGAGTTTTCACACTGAGCAACGCGGATCACGATGAAAAGCTTGATTTCAAAGCTTTTCTTCAAGAAGTCATTCTGGTCAGTAATGATGTTGTGTTTCTCCTGGCTCAGCTAAGAAGCTCGATCAGAAGAAAAGTATTCTTGTAGTGCAATCCTGCTCACACATGTATAGATCTGTGAGTCACTTAGACCATCTGGGGAGATTCTACTCTCACATTGCAGAAGATCATAGGGTGTTTTCTGCTACTGCTCCTATTCTATGGAATCTCTCCCCCCCCCACCATATGTGAAGCTGGAACCACCAATTCCTTCAGCCCTCACCTGAAGTCTTGTGTACAGTTCAGGGCACCACAGTTTCAAAAGAATGTTGAGAAGCTGGAACATGTGCAGAGGAGGGTGACCAAGATGACTAATGGTCTAGAAACCAAGCTTTATGAGGAACGGTTGAGGGAGCTGGGTACATTTTGGAGAAGACTGAGAAGTGATAGGACAGCCATCTTCAAATATCTGAAGAGCTGTCACATGGATGATGGAGGAAGCTTGTTTTCTGCTTCTCCAGAGGATAGAACCCGAACCGATGGTTCTAACCAACTGATAATTTTAATAATCTAGATAATCTTAATTGTTTTGATAATCTTAATCTCAGGGCCATGTGTTTGAGCCCCACATGGGGCAAAAAGAGTCCTGCATTACAGGAATTTGGACAAGGTGACTCTTGTGGTCCCTTCCAACTCTACAGTTCTGTGATTCTATGGTCTCTCCCCCTAATAGCAAACTCAGGTAGTGAGCATAGCTGCCAAGTTTTCCCTTTTCTCGGGAGGAAGCCTATTCAGCATAAGGGAAAATCCCTTAAAAAAAGGGATAACTTGGCAGCTATGGTAGTGAGTGCCAACAGGATTGGTGCCAAAATAAAGATAGTGAAAAAAGAGAGCATCAGCATGCTCAAGAGAATTTCAATTTACAGAATGTGTGTGTGTGTGTGTGTGTGTGTATAAACCCTAAAGAGAGGGGGAGAGAAAAACCCCTCAACAACTTAATAAGGAATGAGCATGCTGAGTAGCTATGAAATGGAAATCGTGTGGGTGGGTGGAATGGCATATCCCAGGCATCCCCAAACTGCGGCCCTCCAGATGTTTTGGCCTACAACTCCCATGATCCCTAGCTAACAGGACCAGTGGTTGGGGAAGATGGGAATTGTAGTCCAAAACATCTGGAGGGCCGAAGTTTGGGGATGCCTGGCGTATCCTAAAGGAAGGCATGGCTGTCTGGTTGGAAACCAGAAGAGGAGCACTCGTGTCAGGGCCGTCTTAACCATATCTGGCGCCCTGGTGCCAAAATCCCTCCGGCGCCCCCGTGAGTGAGATGGGCAGGAGGGGTGCACAGAGAGTTGAGAGGCGCAGAGGAGGTGGCCCCAGGCTCCCGCTCGAAGCTCCGGACGTGCGTCGGTAGCACGAGCCTGGGGCTGCCGTGCTGCGCCTCTCAGCTGTTCAGGAGGCCCCAGGCCAGCGCTGCCCGCGCGCCTCTGGAGAGTGGCCTGAAGCCGCTCAACAGCAGAGGCGCGCGGAGGCAGACACCAGCGTTCGGTGCCCCTTCAGCGCCCCTGATGGTCAGGCGCCCTGGCACCTTGCGCCACCCAGCCCGGGCCTAGGGATGGCCCTGACTCCTGTCAGAAGGCGAATTTGCACAGCAACATTTTGTTACTGGTCTCATTTCTTCTGAATTGATTTGTTACAGCCTTTGTAAGCTGTCCCATAACATCAGGTTCACTGCAAGGTATGCAAACTGATTTCATTGGGTGACACTTGGCTCTAATATCACGTGGATATTATGTAATTTTGGATATAAGCTCCTGCAATATCAGTTTATCAGGATATATGTATTCTGCAATACATCGGTACACAAAGCTGGCAATTTCCTTGCGTTTTGTAAATCTGTTGCAGACTGTTGTAGGGATAAGACGGATCCTTGAAATTGAAGGCAGCTACTCATTCATTCCGGTGTAAACCTTACAAAGTTAACTTTGAATAGAGTAAGTGCCTAGAGAGCCTCAGAGTGAGCAGGTCTTTATTTGATTATCCGCATATTATCTAGTATTTTTTTATGCCTATGATTACAGGCTTTCATTGGGATAAAATTGATTCTTTTGAGTTAACAGGCATCCCACGGAGATTATATGGATTCCCATCCTCACAGAAGAGCTTCATTTGGAGTTTTCATCTCATTGTATTTTGTTTTATAGTGACTATCAATAAAGTAATTATGCATTTGAATACAGAGACGACACATTTTGACTTGCTGGTTATTCTTAACCCCTGGAAATGCCATTCTTTAAAGGAAGGGTGCCACTCAGATATTGGGACTACAGTTCCCATCCCCCTTGTTCTTGGGCTGCACTGGATTGGAGTTCGAATCCAGTTCCACACTGGCTGCATCTGCTTCCAATACATATGGAAAATGTTGTTTTGTCTTCACCCACAACTGGACCATTATATGGTGGCTGTATCTTTCCTTTGCTGCGTTTCCTATTAAAATGTGAACAAGTCAGTCTGAAGCAGAACAATGGGAAACTCACAAGCAGCAACTGAGCACAGGAGTTCTCTCCCCTCCTGCAGTTTCTGGCAACTAGCATTCAGAAGCGTTGCTGCCTCCAGCTGTGGAGGTACAGCATAACCCTCATGGATAGTAGCCACCGATAGCCTTATCTTTCATGAATTTGTCTAATCCTCTTTGAAAGCCACCCAAGTTGGTGGCTATCACTGCTTCCTGTGGCAGCGAGTTCCATAGTTTAACTAGGTGCTACATGAAGAACTTTCTTTTATCTGGTCCTGCTTCATAGCCCCAAATATTTTGGTCTGACAGGGATGTGCCCTTGAGCTCTGATAATGCCTCTTGCTTGCCTGAATGATCAAGAAGGGTGTGTGTGTGGTGGGGGGGGGGAAACCTAGTCTACTATAAAAAGCACCCATTGCTCTGTACAATTTTGCCTCTGGCCCTGCCCATAGTTGACATGTGGCTCTTAGAATGTGGCCTTCATGCTGAAAAAGCTCCCCCACCTCTGCTTTACATGAAAGCTAGTGTTTCTCAAGGAGCCTGGATAAATGGGTAAGTGCCTTATTTCCCCACTCACCCTCTTTCTTACAGTCTGTTTATGTTTCACAACCTGTTTTAATTATGCTCCTCTTTTTAATGAAAGACTAGCCTGAACAAGCGAGGGCTGCAACAAAATGTTGCTGTATAAAGTTCTGCTCTTTGGAATGCTCCATTCTGTTTTAACTCCCACCCATAGGCGACAACTCCAGCTCTTCTGGGGCCCCCAATTTTTTTTGGGGGGGGGGATGTTTTTAAAAATATGGGGGCAGAGGAGGCCAAGCACAGAGCCGACTGTGCTATGGCTTCAATGACCGGCTCCTCCTCCTCCTCCCACTGTGGCGAAAGGGGGAAAGCAGCCCCCAGCCAGTGGTGGCAGCAACAGGAGGAAGCCGAGCCCCAGAGAGGAAATGCTGACAGCCATTGCAGTCGTGCTATCACCACATTCAGCTCCCCCCCCCCCGTCTCCTCCCAACGTCCTCCCATCATTGGCCCTTCAAACTCCTCCACAAGTTGGTGTCTTTGGTCCCACCCATTTCCCCTGTGTGCCACTGATCATGCTCAGCTTTCTTTGGGCTATGACTGCCTCCCGCTGATATATTTTCTAAAGGTTGTTTGCACTTCTGCAAAGCCTGTCTCCCCACCCCATAAGACTAGTGATACCACAATCTTGTTCCAAACCCTGTCACTCAGGCAACTGAGCCACTGTTGGTATATGATGGTGTCTGCATATATAGAAAAATGGAAGCAGTTACTTATGTAAACTCTCCGTATTTAATTCAGGCAGCTGTATCCGTTTTTCTATATTACACCACATGCAACATTGACTCAAACAGCCGTGCAAGGTTTTTAGGCTTGCAAAACGCAGAGTTATTCAGGGAGATGTAATGATTTCAGGCACAAAATAGTATTCTATTTAAAACTGTCACAAAACAGCATTCTATCTAATAGACCGGCATTAAATTCCATCAGTCAGGGTGCCATGCTTAAGAGTTATGGAGGCAATCTGTAGCTTCTAGCCAATTTTCAAAGAGCCAAAGAAAACCTCTCATTTCAGGCTCTGCTCAGATTTGCATAAGGCGCTGTAGTCCTCTTTGGCTGTTATGAGTTAAGCAATGACATGAAGGAGGGCAGTGAGGAGGTTTGTGAGAGCCTCATCTCCTGCTACTCTCCAACATGTGGAATACGGTCTTTTGAGGCAGCATGCTTTCTGCACTTGTGGAGCTTCCCACGCGCCTTAGAACCCCAATTTTCCAAGGTTCTAAGCTGTGGCAGACCCAACCCACCCACCCACCCACCCACACATATGGAAATGGGGCTTGTGGCACAGCAGGCAAAGAAAATCAGAGGGTGACATAAACCACCTGAGGGGCATCAGTGTGTTTGTGTAAAATGCATATTGTGTGATCTTCACCAACAGGGCATAGATGACTTCCCAAGGTAAACACAAGATTGTTGATGATGGCTGTCTCTCTAATTTTGTGACATGACAACCTCTTATACCGGCAGCTATTTTGAGACTGGTGCCCCAGCACAGTCTCAAAATTTTAGATGTACCCACAGGTCCAAAAAAGGTTGGCTGTCTGTGCTGTTGAGTATATGCAAAAATGCTGTAAAAATATTCATGTTGCAGAATCAATTGTTTCTGCTAAGACTATGTGCAGCAATCACTGTTGATTCTTTTTGGGGGGGGGGGTTTCTGGATGCTACTCTGATGTTCACACTCAGGCAAACAGGAAATATGCAGACTGCCTCCACCCAGAGGAACGCTGATTATGCTGTAAACTGTTTCAACATATGGTCACCTGGAAGGCTTCGTAGCACGTATTGTGGGCTTGAAGTGTCCCACACTCACTGCAGTAATTTCAGAACAGATGATTAAATGTTGATAGAACTGTGGATTTGCCAGAAGCAAAAACCAGGGGTTCCCTCCTCTACAGCCAGCTGGTGATCTGAAGTCAGCGTTGCCTTTGGGCACCGGCATAGATGGCAAATAAAATAAAATAAAGGCTTTGTGGAGAAATAGCATTCTTGCCATTAGAGAGGCACACATGTCAAGGAGAGACAGATGGAGTCATTCTCCAGGCTGGGCTCTGGACTGTTACAGTGTCAATGTGACAAGAATTCAAGCGATTACCAAGTTGGTTTGCAGACAAGTGAAGGCTTAGGTGAAAATCCTTCCTAAAAGGAAGGTCTTAGAGCTGTGCAAATTATACCCATTACATTTTTAATAGGAAAATGAGGAAGTTTTTTTCCAGGGAGGGGATTCATGACAACCCCCAGTAACTCAACCATGCATTGATCATTACCTGAGTTCAACTTGCTGTCTTTGATCATAAGATAGATATAGATAGATGATAGATAGATAGATAATAGATAGATAGATAGATAGATAGATAGATAGATAGATAGATAGATGATAGATAGATAGATAGATGATAGATCAGGCACCCCCAAACTGCGGCCCTCCAGATGTTTTGGCCTACAACTCCCATGATCCCTAGCTGACAGGACCAGTGGTCGGGGAAGATGGGAATTGTAGTCCAAAACATCTGGAGGGCTGAAGTTTGGGGATGCCTTTGATAGATAGATAGATGTTAGAGTTTCGTCCTGAGGCAATCCCATCCAGTCAGGAATCAAATGGGCACTATTTTGACATCATAGCATCACAGAGTTAATCAGATTCAGCTACATGATAACTGAAGCCACAAATCAGAGTGAGGGGACTGTGGTTCTTGCTCTCACTCAAAAATTCCCTAAAACTTCCAACCCATTTTGTTGTGACGTGGGGTTTGTGATTTCAGCTCTCTTCACATAACATGCTGGAGACAGTTCTCTAGTAACAGCTCTTTATTAAAGTGAACAAGACTGACTCTGAGGGCAGGAAGGCTACATTTATAGGGACAGGGAACTAGCTAGAAAGGGATACATTTTGGAGGGAACAATATCAGGCAATCACAGTGCTGCCTTTTGGAGGAAACCAATAAGACAGAGGATCCAAATACAGCAGCTTAAATGAACCAATAGTAGCTGTACCCTCTGGAACCAAAAGGCAGTTACTTTATCCTAATGCAATACAGACAATAATAATACAGATATAAAATCCTTTGACTCAATACACAACACCCCTCCCCCCCTAGTGAGCACAGCAGACGTAATCCCTCAGGTACTGTGGGGTCCTACAACTTCTACTTGATCTCCTGACAACAGGTGTTGCAGGTTCTGGATTGGGTGTTACCTGTGATGGAGGGGCTGCTATAGGGGTTTCGTCAGGAACAGATGGAGTCCCAGACATCTCAGGGTCCCCTACCTGTACCTCGTCATCCTGAGGACTAGCAGACCCTGGTTCATTTGCTGAAGCCCCTGGTGACTGCACCTCTGGGCCATCTTCACTCTGGTCTCGCAGCTGTGCGTCATTAGCCAGGGATGAATCATCTGACTCCTCCCTGCTGAGCGCCCGGCGCCTCAGCTGATCTATATGTCTCTTCCAAACTTGCCCATTTTCCAAGGTCACATAATAGGACACAGGTCCACTAGCCCGGGTGATCACACCGGCCACCCACCGCGGACCTCGTGAATAGTTCCTCACCCAGACCAGATCTTCAGGGGCGAGATACCTTGTTGTGTCAGTCTCAGCCTGGGGGGTTGCTCTTGAATTACGGTTTGGCATTTTATCTGGGTGGACATAATCCAGCACCGTTACCAGTCTTCTACCTAAGAGCAGCTCGGCTGGCGACTTGCCCGTCGCAGTACACGGCGTCGCATGCTGCAAAAATAACATTCGCGCAATGCGAGCCGACCAGTTACCCTCCATTAAGCGCGCAATGGATTCTTTGGCTGTTCTTACCATGCGCTCAGCCTGCCCATTGGAGGATGGGTGAAAGGGCGCGGATGTGACCCCTCTTATAAAGTTATCAGCCAAGAATGCCCTGAATTCTTGGGATACAAAAGCTGCCCCATTATCTGATACAATGGTCTCAGGTAACCCGTGGGTAGCAAACAGCTGCCTCAACACCTTGATTACGGCAGCTGATGCCATGCTAGGGACCATCGCCACTTCTAACCATTTGGAATATGCATCAACGATAACCAAAAAGACCTTCCCTTGGAATGGCCCAGCAAAATCTATGTGCAGCCGGCTCCAGGGAGTCCTGGACTGCTCCCACCAGTGGACTGGTGCTCTGGCCACTTCTGGCCGCACCTCTTGGCATGCCTTGCATGTTCGTACCCATTGTTCTATGTTCTGGTCCATTCCAGGCCACCACACATAACATCGGGCTAGCGACTTCATTCTGACCATTCCCGGGTGTCCCATGTGAAGCGTCTCAAGAACCCTGTTTCTCAGTGGTGCTGGGATGATCACCCTATCTCCCCATAGGAGACAACCCTTATGCATGGACAATTCGTGCTGCCTTGTCGCATAAGGCCTGAAATTTTTCTTCATGCGGACCACCTGGCCACCCCCTCCCCACCCAAGTGAGCACACGGGAGAGAACAGCATCTTTCCTAGTTTTCTCAGCTATATCCGTAGCTGTTACAGGAGCCCCCGGAAGTGTTTCTAGCATCATAATGTGCTCCGCCGGAGCAGGATCCTCATTGCTCCCGCCAGGAAGGGGCAATCGACTCAGTGCATCAGCGTGGCACAACTGTTTCCCCGGCACATGGGTCAAGGTGTACTGGAACCCATTCAGGAATATTGACCAACGCAACATTCTGGGGGAGAGAATTTGTGGTGTTCGTTTGTTTGGGTTGAACAACCCTAACAGTGGTTTGTGGTCCGTTTCAATGGAGAAATGGCGACCGTACAAATAATCATAGAACCTTTTGATTCCTGACACAATTGCTAGTGCCTCTTTATCAATTTGAGCATAGTTGTGCTCCGTGGGTGACAACGTACGGGAATAGAAAGAGATGGGCTTTTCCGACCCATCCGGTTCCCTATGACTCAGCACAGCCCCCAGACCGTATTGAGAGGCATCACATGCCAGGACCAGCGGCTTTGACTCATCATAATGAGCAAGGACGCTCCTGCTACTCAGCATTCCTCGCAAGGAGTCAAAAGCCTTCTGCTGCTCCCGCCCCCATCGCCACACATTCTTTTTCTGCAATAGTCTATGTAATGGTTCAGCTACCGAAGCTTTCTGGGGTAAGAACGAATGATAAAAGTTAATAAGTCCCAGGAATGACTGCAACTCCGTCTTGTTCTGTGGTCGTGGTGCCTCGATGATGGCCTTAATCTTAGCATCTGTGGGGTGGATGCCTGATGCATCAATTTTAAACCCCAAGAAATCCACAGTTGGCACCCCAAAACTGCATTTTTCTTTTTTCAGTTGCAACCCCACCTCCTTGAACTTGAGCAACACTGCACGGACACGCGCAACCAGTTCCTGTGGGTCTTTTCCAGCAATCAAAACGTCATCAAAAAATGGCAAGACCCCCGGCAGACCTCTTAACAGGCGTTCCATGAGCCCTTGAAAAATCCCTGGGGCCACACAAACTCCGAACTGTAATCTGTTAACTCTGAACGCCCCTTTATGTGTGACAATAGTCTGTGCTTCCGCTGATTGTGGGGTTACTGGCAGCTGTTGGTAAGCTTGTGCCAGGTCAATTTTGGCGAACACCTTGCCCCCAGCCAGTTTAGCCAACAGATGTGATACGACTGGAATGGGGTATGAGTTTCCCCTGAGTGCCTTATTGATAGTACATTTGTAATCTGCACATATCCTGACTTCCCCATTTGCTTTAAGGGGCGTGACGATTGGAGTCTCCCACTTAGCAGAGTCCACGGGTGAGAGAACTCCCTGCTTGACCAATTTATCCAGCTCTGCCTCGATCTTGGGTTGCAGTGCAAATGGCACTCCCCTTGGTTTGAGTCGGATTGGGGCCACCCCAGGGTCCAACTCGAAGTCAACTGGGGGCCCTTTGTAACAACCCAGTTTTCCATTAAAGAGACCAGCAAATTCCTTGCATAATGCCTCGCTCATCTCAGGGCAGGTTTGGATTGAATTAAGCCCTGAGATACTCAGTCCCAGGGCGGGGAACCAGTCAGTGCCCAGGAGACTGGGGCGACTGCCCTTCGCAATCACCAGTTTGAGTACAGCCTGTTTGTCCCGGAACTGTACTCTCACGGCACACATTCCCATAACATGGATGCGGCCTGCTGAGTACGACTGCAAGGTTGCCGGGAAGGGCTCCAGAGGGGGCAACTTACCCCTGAGGAAGAATGTCTTCGCGGTCTGGTCCGACACGATGGTGAATGCAGATCCGGAGTCCACCTCCATGTCGCACTGCTGACCCTCAATCTTCACCTTGACGTGTGCCTTGCCTTGCGCTGGAAACTGCACGGCCCTCCCGTTGATCTCCGTTACGTAGTGGCAGTCCTTTAGAACACGAGTTGCTGTGGGCGGTCTGCGATGCTCCAGTCTAGGTGCTCCTGTTGCTCCCGACGCCGCCGATCTACAGACCCTGGCGATGTGACCCGTCTTTCTGCACGTCCGGCACATAGCATCCCTGAAACGACAACTCTTCCGCTCATGGTTTCCGCCACAACCTGGGCAACTGCCTCGGCGATCTTTGTGCACTGTGCAGGCCTGACGCACCAACTCGACCCCACGGACTGGGCTCTGGCTCGGAGTAGCCTCTAGCTCATCCATGGCATGCGCAACTTCTATCTGTGGCTTAGTGGCCTTGCGACTGGCATCAAGCTCCTCTCTTTCATAATTCTCCGTGGCGGTGGCCTCCTTCAAGGCTGAAGCAAGGGTAACCTCTTCTTTAGCCACGATGCGTCTTCTGGCTTTCTTGCTGCTCAGACCACCAATAAACCGATCCAGGAGAGTCTCTTCCAGATTTTGGAAGCCGCAATGCTGAGCGAGCTTCCGGAGCTCAGCCAGAAATGTGGATACAGACTCCCCAGCACGCTGCTGCCTCTTATGGAACTCCATCCGCCGGGCCATCTTGGTCTCAGTAGGCGCCAAGTGGCTTGTTAGGCAGGCAAGAATATCTTTGAGAGATGTCTCACTCAGCTTCGCTGGAGCAAGTAATGCCTTGGCCAGCTTGAAGGTCTCGGGCCCACAGTAGCTCAGGAATGTGGCCCTTCTTTTGCTGGCATCGGTGATCCCTTGAGCCACTGCAAAGAACTCGAAGCGTTCGACGTAGTCTTCCCATGTGTGGGGCTCTGATGGCTGGAAGGGCTCCAATACCCTTGGACTCTCCATTGTCCTAGCGGGCAGGGTCGTCTTCTCAGCTGGCCAGTGAGTCTTGTTCTCAGCTGCAATCCGGACTCTGAGGCAGGGCTGTGTTTAACCGCTCCTCAGCATTCCGGATCCCACCTTCGTCGCCAGTTGTTGTGACGTGGGGTTTGTGATTTCAGCTCTCTTCACATAACATGCTGGAGACAGTTCTCTAGTAACAGCTCTTTATTAAAGTGAACAAGACTGACTCTGAGGGCAGGAAGGCTACATTTATAGGGACAGGGAACTAGCTAGAAAGGGATACATTTTGGAGGGAACAATATCAGGCAATCACAGTGCTGCCTTTTGGAGGAAACCAATAAGACAGAGGATCCAAATACAGCAGCTTAAATGAACCAATAGTAGCTGTACCCTCTGGAACCAAAAGGCAGTTACTTTATCCTAATGCAATACAGACAATAATAATACAGATATAAAATCCTTTGACTCAATACACAACACATTTCACAGTCCCTCAGCTGCGAATCTTGTTGTATGTGTTTACAAATTCCTGCCCCCACTCCCAAATACTTGCTCTGTTTCAGCTCAGTCCAAATCTGTCTGGTCAATTTACTTCCGATATTTAAACGTAGCTTCCTTTGAGGGACAGAGAAATTACTGTCATTTATTATTTGAATTTGCATACCGCTTTCCTAACATAAATAAGCTCAAACCAGCTCACAACAAAGCAAAAATTAAAACCAATACCCTTTTGCAGCAACAAATACTAAATGGTTTCAAAACATAGCATGGCAATCCAACAAATAACTCAGTTTGATTATCTGAACATTATAGCGTTTTAGAGTCATTATAAAACAAATTATCAATCATTACAATATATCAGCTGATATCAATGTAGTTGCATGTCAAGAATAGTATAACCAGCAGCCCCTGCGTGGCAGTACTATACCAAATGGTAAGAAAAGTAAAAAGTGTATAAAATGTTTCATAGAGGCTAAAAATGGAAAGTTCATATGAAATAAAATGAGCACATTAATTGCTGCCACATAAAGCTTCACCTGTAATGCTAAGCTATGGTCCCAATGTTGGTGCTAAAAATGATCCTAGACCTAGAGCAAGAGGGGAAACTGCAGAAGGAGCATAGCATCTAAAATTGGAATTGCCAATACCTGTAAGTGTCACATAATCAAAGCTGTAGATGTCAGAACCATTGCAATACAGCAGCTCCACATTTTGAGTGTGCTACACCACGAAAGGCCCTGAGTGGTGCTCATCACTTTCAAACCTTCATATGAGCATATTCTACAGAACAATCCTGCCTCTAATTCATTAAGCGAGGTCAAATGTTTTAGCACCAATCATGCACACATGTGCAATAACCCAGAGGGCCATGGAAAAAAACAACAGACTTTGCACATGTTGCTCTTGAAGCGCATCCACAGTGCCACAGCATTTGTTTCTACATGGGAAGAATTTACAGTTCAGTTAATCCGATGGACCACCTAGCAACAGCAGAGCCATTGGGGCAAAATCTCTTTGTTAGGTCTAGGTTTGTATTTTATCTATTTATTAAGAGATTTTTGCACTGCCTTCCACAACATTCTCAAGGTGGGTTGTGTGTGTGTGTGTGTGTGTGCATAGCTGCCAAGTTTTCGCTTTTCTCGCGAGGAAGCCTATTCAGCATAAGGGAAAATCCCTGTAAAAAAAGGATAACTTGGCAGCTATGGTGTGTGTGTGTTTGTTACATTATCACCATGTAATAAGTGTAGTGGAAAACAAGCAGGAAATAAATTGAGCAGATATTGTAAACAAGCAGGGTTACATGGATAATCTTTCAGGAGGTGCTGAATGACCGCTCCCCACATCAAACAGGGGGTGACTTTTGTGCGGTCGTGCGCAGCCCCCTGGATCCCAGAGTGGCCCCTGGTAGTTCAGACTGGCATCCTCCCCTGGCTTGATACCTGGGGTCTCCGCCTACCTCAGCCAATCGACCAATCCTGCCTGGGGAAGTGTTGGCAGGGGATTGGCCAGGTAAGGGGAGGGATTATCCAGCACACACAAAGAAGGTGATTCTTACCTGGGAAGCAGCAGTCGACTCCAGAGCTTCTCCCACCCTCCACACCCTCATTTAAGTCTTATTTTGCAGGTTAACCTCTTTTCCCACAGGTACGCAGGCTCTGCTACGTTAGGGCCGCTGTTGAAGGGCCAGAAAGGAATTTCCCTGCATTGGCAGGTTTTGCCTTTCCTGTCACAACTTTGGCGGTTTCAGGCCTTGGGCGGAATCCTTTTGGCTATCTTTCTAAAGGGGGGGGGGTATGAGATGGTGATGTCAACCCCTTTGTGGCGTCAATATCGGGGTTCCCCCGTTAAAGGGGTCTTGGGGGAAGGCATTGGCCATACACCGAATGGTTGTCATTGCTCTCCCCCTCCAGTGGTGGTGAACGGGGGGCGGGCTCTCTCTGCTTGAACATATGTTTTCCAGAGCCAGCCCAACCCCCATACATTCTGGATAACCCTGAAGTCCCCCAGATCCCCGGCTGGGGACTGGGAAGGGTAAACCCCCAATGCCTGAGCCAAGGTCTCCCTACATCTGAATCTTAATAAAGTTGTGGCCAGTTTTAATCCCATAACATGTTGTCTTGAGTCATTATTCCACTTGGGGGTTGCCTGCGGTTTGGGGGACTCTGCCTGTCTGCGCAGATGTTATCTGTGAAGGCACCTGCTAGTTCAATTGGAAGGTATGCCATAATGGAAAAGGTTCTCCCTTTCAGAAGGATGGCTAAATCTGTCAATATCTGTTTGTCCCCATTTCTCATTTTTTCCAGTCTTAAGTTTAGTTATCCAGAGTTCCACATTTCAGTTTGCAATTATTATTCTTTAAAGTCCTCATGAAAACCTATCTGCATTTTAGTGCAAATGTCTCCCAAATGAACACATTTTTGTATGCTATTTTGCCCAACATACACATTTTTGCAAGCAACCGCCTATAATCTTATGCATTTTTGTATCCTATTTTCACTTATATGCCTTTTTTTTACACAAACTTTACTCTAGTATATTCTTCTTTTTACACAGTTGAAGGCTTTGGAAAATGCAGAGAGGTGCATATTTCATAGGATTTGTTTTGATTCCTGTATGGTTTGGGGAAGTGCAATTAGTTAGCCTTACCTTTGAGTGTAAACGGAAGTGATTTTCTTTCCCATCTCTACTCTCTGATCACAGCCAATTGAACCTCCCTTGGCCGCAGTACTATCAAGTAGGGGCTCAGCAGATGAATATAATAATTATGCTGGGAGTATGGCTAATGGTTCTCCCATAGGCAATCTGGTTCCAAGTTGTCCCAGGTTGTTGTTTTGGTTATGACCTGCTTCCCTGGGAATCTAAGATTGATTTCCATGCCAAAAGTGGATCAGTGTCTCTCTCCCCCCCCCCCAAAAAAAGCACAGAATTATTTTGAGCATCCTGTAAGTAAATTTTTTGAGAACCCTTAAGCTAGGTCATCTCCCACTAGGTCTCCTGTTCCATTACCCAGGGAGCTGTCTGAACCCAGAGACCTTCTTGTTTTCTTTTCCTCTTTCTCTCTTTTTCCCCCAAAAAAGGCTTTGATTTCTGTGAAGCTTTAGAGGGCATTGAATGAAACAAAGGTGTTTGCAAGGTTAAGATACTCTGCGTCTCAACTTATCATAAAAGGTTCACAGCAATTTACAGCTGCGGCAGCAAAGAACTCTTCACGGGGGGAAGTGGAATGCAATTTAAGAGGCCCAAATTAAATAGGAGGCTGCTGCAGCCCTCACACTGCTTCCGATTTAATCCCCGACTAACGTCAAAGATTTGTTTCATTTTCTGGCAGGTTGCTCGCCCCAGGAACCCCAGAGGTTAGCTGTATCTGGGACTGCTATTGCAGGACGCTTTCCACTGAGAAATCACATGGGACCTGTGCCTGAAAAATGTACCAGATGTTCACTATAATAAATAAGAAACAAAAGTGTGGAACTGCTCCAGGACACAATTTCCAATGTGAAGGTAACCTCGTTTGCTAGCACTATGGGCCCAAGGTGATTTTTGCTAGGGAATGGGATGCCAGCCAAGTACATAGGCTTGCCAAGTAGGAAAGGGATATGAATAAGGTTTGTATAGGCATTCTGTGATCGGCTAAGGTTGAATTAAGCCCAGTAGGTCAGGGATGAGGAAACTGTGACCTTCCCGATGTTGTTTGACTCCAATTCCCCCCAGTGCCTGCCCATTTGGCCAACGGTCAGGACTGATGTGAGTTAGAATCACAGAATTGTAGGGTCTTCTAGTACAACTCCCTGCAGTGCAGGAATCACAGCTAAAGAACTCCTGTCAGACAACCACCTAACTTCTGTTTAAAAACTGTCATTGAAGGAGAGTCCACCACCTTCTGAGGCAGTCTGTTCCACTGCTGAACAGCTCTTACCATCAGAAAGTTCTTCCTAATATTAAGATCTTCCCAGGTGAGACACTGGGTGAATAAAGGAAAGCTCCCAGGTGAGAGCTGTGAGGGTCCACCGCTTTCTATGTAAGATAAGGATTAAGATATACCTTTGAGGGAGGAATCTACATTTTCTTTTGCTTTGCTTTTTCTGTTTTTTTTTTAAAGATTTGATTCTTTTATTTCATTGCATTATGATAAAGCTCTAATGAAATCATCTGGGAAAGAAATAAAGTTCCTCCTAATGTTTAGTTGGAATCTTATTTGTTGTAATTTGAACCCATTGGTTTGGGTCCTATCCTCCGAAGCAGCAGTAAACCTGCTTGCTCCATCTTCCATGTACTAACGCTTTGTATGTTTGAAGATGCTCATCATATCACTTCTCAGTCTTCTCTTCTCCAGGCTAAACATACCCAACTGCCTCAAAAATACTCATAAGCAGGGCCGTCTTAAGCGGGTCAGGCGGCCGGGCACCGTGGTGCGCGGATCGCTCCGGCGCCCCCGCCCCGCCCCGTTTCTTCCCATGGCTGGTGGGTGGGCGCAGCTTGCAGTGCGGTTTCCACGCGGCTTCGCCGTGCACTTGAACAAGGGGATTTCCCCAAAATCTTCCTCTCCTGACCGTGCTCTGTGCTGACTCCAAATCTGTTCAGGAAGACAATGGGAAGAAGGAGATGGGAGATCAATGGGGGGAAATAATTCCACCCCTGTAACACTGCTTGGTATATGATGTTGTGATATGTATCATGGGGCATTGGGGGTATTTGAAACATTTCTGATAATCCTAAACTCCTAGATCAGATCTAGAAGGTGGCATTCATGTTGAATTCTGTGTTTATTGTAGAAAAGCGGTTCCACTTGGAAACTTGCCTTGAGAGAATCACTAGATGAAGTAAAGGCATGTCCTGGAATTAGACATGACTGCCTTTAATTATGCTCTGATATATGATGGTCTATGCAAACAGACCAATGGATTTTACGCCACTTCTGCAATGGATCTGATCTTGTATACTGTGGAGAGATGTTGATTTCCACTGACTGTAGATAATGCTATTTGAAGTGTTCTGTGCCTTCCAGAAAGAGGAGGGAAGCAGTAAAAGCTCTCCTCCCATACTGTTATATCGATCTCATGGTCAATCTGGATGGCATAGAAAGAGGCATGCATAGAAAACAGTTTGGGGTGTGTTTGTGAAATTTCTATACATACTCTCACACACCTCTCTATCCATCCTCCTTTCAGGCAAGCAAAAGGCATCATCAGAGTGCAAGGACGCATTGCAGCCAGGCAGAAAGATTCATGGAGGGTGCAAAGCAAGGCCAGTAAGAAATGTGGCTGGGGAGAGGTTTACCTGGGGCCTCAGCATCCCCACCTGCTGTAAAGTAACCCAGTATTATGATGATGATGACCATTTTGCAGGCAGGTGAAAGCTGAAGCCGTTCTTTGAAAGTCCCAAGGGCCGAGTGGAGTGGTTTGGGGGCCAAATTCATTTCAACTCTAGGCCTGAGATTCACCACCACTTTTTATTTGATTGGATTTATCTTTCCATCTTCTTTTTAAAAGAGTGTTTATGCTGCCTTTGTCCCCATTAGACGATGCATCTCACCTTATAGGAATCAACAGAGTTGTGCCATTGAAGATGTCTTCCGGCGCTAAACTGTACAGAGATCTGTTAATATTTTCCCCGCTAAATATCTGAAGAGGCAAGAGCGAACTTGGCACTCTGTGCTATTGGCTAAATTAAAATGTCAATTTGGTGTCCTTTTGATTTAGATGGGGAAAAGGGAAAACATATGAGCAGAGGGAGGGGAAGAGAGAGAACCAGCAGCCCACCCTCCCTTTGAGGACTTGGCGCAATGAAGAGGCACAGATTAAAAATGAACCCACAGGGCACCTACAATACATTTCCCTCCTGGTGCCTTCTCTTTTCATTCCCCGCAGCTCTGAACACCATTTCTGCCGGCTTTGAAAAATGTCACCGTGTCTATTGACTGTTTTTCCTTTCACCTGCCGGCTGGTGGGAAATGATAAAAGGAGTGTATTGAAGGGGGCATTGCCTTTATATTCCGCCTCCCCCTTTGGTGAGTTCATTGCTTTGCTGATGAACTGTTGCTTTTACATCTGGATGCTTTTTCTTCTCTCCAAATGCCACATAATTATTTATTAGTTCAGCACATGTCGTCTTTATATTAGAATCGCCTGGGAAAGTTTCCAAAATATAGAGGAAACCCTCCAACGCAGGCAAAGACAAGAGCACCAGGGGCGGAGTGCAGGTGGGGAAGCGGGACAGAAGTAGTCTTAGAAACAGCAACAAAACCAAAACCATCCGGCAACAGAGAAAACAAAGCCCACAGATAGGAAAAGCAGAGACAAGGACCCAGTTCTTCTTGGAAGTTTGGGTGCAACTCAGCTTGCTGGAAAGGGTTTGCATGGGTCAAGACAGATAGAGTACGGGACCTCCAGCTTCCCAGACTATCCCTGTCCCTTTCTCTCTATGCTGACACCTCTCTATCTCTTTGATGTTTTGTGTGATGTGTCTCAGGTTGCAGCCTGTTTACAACATCCTTGATATAGAATTTGCTAACTATAAATTTATTAAAGGACCACAAGGAGGGAAACCCGAGGGGGTCCCTATAGACAATGTGAAGGGATTAAGGAATAAGCAATTTGATTTTGTGTTTTTACCTTTTTTTGTAGTGTTACTATTGTTATGTTTTCTCTGTATTTCTGTTTTTGTGCTCTTTTTTTCTGTATTTTGAAAAACCTTAATAAAAAATATTATATATAAAAAAATACAACATCCTGCTCCTCCTCACAGTCTTTCTCTGGACTTCAAGGTCATCTTGGATCTATCTTCTGAGAACAAAGGGGCAAACATGGCTTCTCTGTTTCTCCAAATAGATAACTAGGGTTATAGAAACAAAAAAATAAAAAAATTCCTTCCAGTAGCACCTTAGAGACCAACTAAGTTTGTCATAGGTATGAGCTTTCGTGTGCATGCACACTTCTTCAGATACACTGAAACAGAAGTCACCAGATCCTTATGTATAGTCAGAGGGTGGGGAGGGCTATTATTCAGAAGGGTGGTGGGAATGGGTGATTGGCTGATAGGAGTGGTAAATCTGTTGACGACTGTTAACGACTGCAATTGGTCTTGCAGGAAAAAGCAAGGGGTGAGATGGCATAAGAAAGCTTAAGAAGGGTTATAGAACTCCTTCATAACAATAATGTGCTTCCTTTAATAAACATAACTTTCCTTATTTTATATCAGTCTGAATACCTTTCAACTAAAGGTGTGCTCAAGCAAGGATTCCTTTGACTACACTTGACTTCTTCTGCTGCAGATAAACTCTATATATTAACAGTCCCCTTGGCAAAGCCTTGCATTTAACTGCTACTGCTGGTGAGTGAATGGGATGGTGGAGGACCTGCAGATTGCTCTGTCCCTCCATCACTAGCCCACTTTCTTTCCACACTGCTCACAGAGGAAGGGAAGTATCTTCTTCCATAACCAAAATGGACAATCAACTGGATAATGGAGATGGGGAAAGGGTGGCTCATTCCTCCTTCATCAGCTTGCTTGGGACAACCCCTTCCGATGTAACTTATGAGGTCAGTAGTCTTTGTTTCCATGCTGGACACACAGGAGGGAGCACAGCCCCCATGGAAATGCAGGTTACTAGAATCATAGTAATTCTTTGGAGACACATGGTGCTTTGAGTGTTCTTGGTATGTGGACGTGATCTTCGTATATGATTGCTATTGTAACCATTTATTGATTTCCGTTTTTGTTCTTTTGTGAGTCACTATATTCATATGGGAAAGTGGCATACAAATTTTGATAATAATAATAATAATAATAATAATAATAATAATAATAATAATAAAAAATAATGGAACTATGGAGTTGGAAGGCACATCCTTGAGAGTATGTGGCTACAACATCCCTGACAGATGGATCCGGCCTTTGCTTAAATAGCTCCAGTGAAAGAGAGCTTACCACTCGATCCTATTGCTAAATGGCTCTTAACATTCTGATGCTTCTCCTAGTATCCCATGATCAGTTGCTTCCCTGTAATTCCCATGCTACTGGTTCTAGATCTTATCTCTTTCTAGTGCTGAGCCTACTGGATACAGAATGCATTTCTGTACATTTGGAAATTTAGGGCTCCTATCCAGTTTGAAGTGTGTTCTCAAGAGAGGAGAAGCTTTTGTTGAAAAGTTTGTGTGAGTGAGTGAGTGTACAAAAACTATGAAATGGACCTATGTGGGGTATATGCCCAGCATTTGAAAACTACAATCTTGACTTCACAAATAGTAGCCGTGAGCGGGAATGTTGGCCTAGCCTTGTGTTGGCAAAGGCTTTGAGCATCTGGCCCATGGAAGGTCCTGCTGCCTGCTAGCATGACAGGGCTGGACAGGGAGCCTTTGTAGCTCCTTCCCCACTCTTCGTTTCTACGGCTGGAAACATCTTTTAAAGTTTCTATCAAAGCAGCAACAATTTGCTACACGCCTGTCCTTTCTGCAGGGTGCCCCGTGCCCCTGCTGCTGCTTCCTCCTCCTCTTGCGCTCTAATCAGGCCACATTTTCATTCCATTGGTCACACTGTGTTGCACTTATCTGAGCCAGCTGGGTTAGTCAGCAGCACCGGAGGATTTTAGCCTACAAAACGGCAGGTTTGATTTAGCCGTCGGGTCAATGCCTTCGCACCGCTGAGCTCCGCGGAGAGGTTTCAAATCTTGGAGTGAAAAAAAAGCTCAGCAGGACAAGTCAGATGATGTTGTTGCCAGCCCTCCAGCTAGCTGTGGTGCATGTAACCAAAGACTGACCTGCCGGGCTCCCGCTGAGTGTGCTGCTTGCATCCATGAATTACCACTTGCGAGCATCGTGCTAGACAAACTTCGTGTGGCATTGGGAACATTCTTTGGCTGGCCTCCAGTCTCTCTTTCAGTGGCTGAAAGGCAAATTAGTAAGACAGGGGGTTGGCACTCTTGATTTTGCTGTTGTTGTTTCGAAAGAAGTCAGATAATTTCTGGGTTAATCCAAGGTGTGTTGGGGAGAAAACACAAGCTTTTTAGAAAACAACACAGATAAAAATTAAAAACAATTTGAAAGCAGCTGCAGTCCTTGTGAAGCCTGTCAAGCCCCGCCCCAAGCCAGGTGGAAAGAGGCAAGGGCAGGGTCCTTCTAGCCCTCAGCAGGCAGTCCTCCTCCCATCCTCACAGCAGTCGATCAAATGATTGTGGGAAACCCTTAAGATTTGAGCCCGGGAACACTCTTTCCTGCATTGGTTTCCAGAAGGTGATATTCAGAACGGTCACTGCCTCTGACTATGGAGGCAGAACATAGCCATCATGGCTAGCAGCCATTGCTAACCTCCCGCAAGTGGGTAGGGCTCCCAGTATTCTTTGGGGAAGTCATGTGCTTTAAATGTGGGGTGTGTGTGTGTGTGTGTGTGTTAAATGTATGGGGTGGATCTGCTCAGCTGCTGAAGGATAAGACTATCAATGACTACTGACCACAACAGCTATGTTCTACCTTCATGATCAAAGACAATATGCCTCTGAACACCAGATGCTGGAAACCGCTGGAGGGGAGAGTGCTTTTGTGCTCAAATCCTGCTTGCAGGTTTCCCATAGGCATCTGGATGGTCACTGTGAAGCACAGGATGCTGGACTGGGTGGGTAGACCATTGTCCTGATTCACCATTTCAGAAAGCAAGCTTTGTGGGGTGCGATAGCGAAGAATTTGCCCTGCGATATCTTCAGAAAGCGAGCTCTGCTCTGAAACGCCGAATCCCCTCCAGTAAAAAGGGGAAAGCAAAACCTTCATTGGCGGTACCACCCAGAATGCAGTGCAGCCTCCCAGCTGTTTGCAGGATGTCCTAGGATGCAGGGTATGCGAAAAGCAATTTGAGGAGGGTCTTAGCTCTGTGGTAGAGTAATTCCCAGCATCTCTAGACAGAGCTGGGAATGGTCTCTGTCTGAAGCCCTGAAGAGCTGCTGCCAATCACTGTAGACTCAGCTAGAAAGAAAAATGTCCTTAGTAGAAGGCATACCACTTTCCTGTGACACAGACCCACACTTGTATGGAAGGGTCTGGATAAGAAAGACTTCACTGGGTGAGTTGGTACATTCATGCATGTGTGTGTGTGTACGTGTGCGTGCGCTGGACAAGCTACAATTTTCTCCTGCATGGTATGACAGATGGAAACCTTCCAATCTTTTACTTATGTATTTTTTATATATATAAAGGTCCTGGGCTGCCTTCCGTTCCAAAGGTTTCTTTTCACAGTTGGTTGCCAACAGCTACATGGCTTCCCTGCTGCCTTAACTATCAAGGAAAGCTACTTTGCAAAAGAAGGCATTAAACACCTTATTTCAAACCATCACATGTTCAACCTTCGTCCAGATCCCCAAGCTGCTATTATGGCAGGAGAAAAGATGCCTCCCGTGAACTTCTCTGTCAGAAGCTATAGCTTCTCTTTCTGACAAGTTGGCCACCAACTGCAAGAGATCGCCTCTACGAGGGAGGAAACATTGATTTGCTTTCATATGTGTGTGTGTGTGTTTTAATAATGAAAAGTCTCCGTTGCATCAAATTATTTCCTCGCTTAGCAAAGAGCACCGTGTGAAGTGTCTCTCATTGTGAAGTGTGCAGGCAGGACGGTGGTGTCAGGTAAGATAATTAACTTCTGCCCGCCAATCTCTCAGCCAAACACACATGCACACAAAACAAAGAGTCAGAGGGAATAAACAGGAGTCTCAAAAACAAAGCCCCGCCTAATTGGCTTTTACATACACAGAGTTGCTCAGAGCACTGCCCTGGTTGACTTTTAGAAGAGATGATGCAATCAGAAGCCGGCTTGTTCTAAGCATTGCAAACTTCAGTTGATTGTGTGACTGAAGAGTGCCCTCACGGAACAGCTTGGTTTTCGAGATGCCTGCTCCCTGTCGTCAAGAGATTACAGGTGCAAGATGATGTGATGTTTTCTGATTGCATCCGTGTTAGCAGGTACATTCCAAGGTTGCTATGCTTAGGTAAGAGCAGAGTAAAGGACTGGTGAGAAGGGAAAAGGCACCCGAGAGTTCTGATGCTATGAGAGTTCACACACGGTAAGTTGCAGTAGCATGGCATGGAAATAAACACCCACGATTCTTCAAAATGGTACCTTGAAACAGAGGTGAACATAGGCGTACCCACCGCGGGGCAGGGGGGCCGCTGCCCCCCCCAGAAACCAGCCCAGACCTCTCTGCTGTGCACGGAAGAGCCCGGTGGCAGAGCAGTAGTGCTTGCAGTTAGCCACCGTGCGGCGCGAGAGGAGGGCAGGGCCACCTCTAGAGGCGCAGCGGAGGCGGTCCCAGGCGCGCCTCTGCTCCGGCACCAGGGCTCAGGCATGCAAATCCAAGCGGCTACTGCTGCTTGGCAACGGCCGTGGCGCCATGTGGCTGTGCGCCCGCAGGGAGGCAGCTTCGCCTTTCACCACTCAGGGAGGCGACGCTAAGGGCAACGGAGTGGGGCCAAAGGTACTGCAGTGACGCTGGGTGCACGGAGCGGCGAGGAGGAGGAGGGACGGGGGCTGGGCAAGCAGATCAAGTTCCTGACGGGCGGCGCTTTGGCTCCGCGTCGGGACTCCCTCGCCGCCTCAGTCCTGCAAGGAGGAGACACGGCGCGGAGGGAGCTTCTTTTTTTTCAGGTGGGGCAGCCTTGCCACGTGTGCACGCCGAAATAAGATGATCGGCTGCGCTTAGTTTTTCTTGGCAGGAAAGCGCCGCGGGGACCCTGTGCTTGGTTGGGACCTCCATGGCACAGGCAGGGAGTCCCGCGCTCTCCTCTCATACCTGTGAAAAATAAGAAAAAACGTTTTGCCGACAGCAGCGGCTCTTAGTTGAGTTGGCCACTCTTCCCAACTTTGTGGCCCCACTTTGTGTCCCCTCCCCTCCCGTGTCTTGGCCCCCCTTCCCCCCCAGTTTTGATCCTGGGTGAGCTTTTCAGCCTCCACATGCTATGAAAACCTTTCTCTGTTCCAGAACCTTATCACAGCCAGAGAAGGTTTCCTGGCTTCCTTCTGCCCCCGTGCCCACCAGCTGTCTCAGGGCCCCACCTTCTCCTCACTTCTCTTTGCTTGAGAACATAAGAAAAACCTACTGGATCAGGCCAGAGGCCCATCTAGTCCAGCATCCTGTTCTCATGGTGGCCAACCAGATATTGGTGGGAAACCTACAAGCAGGACCTGAGCACGAGTACTCTCACCCTCTGCAGTACCCAGCAACTGGTATTCAGAAGCATTGCTGCCTCGGACCATGGAAGCAGAACATAGCCAGCATGGCGGGCATCAGCAAGATAAGTCTTTGGTCTGTGGTGGCAAGTTTCTTATTATGTTCTTGTTATGCACATGGAAACAAGACAAACTCGCACTCCACACTGTGCCTACAGACAGATTTGGGTAAAGGTCTCATCTAATATGACTCTTCAAGCCCTGTGTTCTAGTCTCCTTCAGAGACTAGATCAGACTAGGGGACAAAGTTGCTGCACCTTTCATAGCTGAAAAGAATAGAAGATTTCAGTGGGTGTAGCTTGCCAGAGTCCTGCTAGATAAGGACAAATGTCCACTTGGTGCAGCATCGTAACAGAAGCCATTTTGGCATGAGCAGTATACAAATTAATAAATAATTATAAAATAGCCCAACACACGCCTCTAGAAAGCCCACAAGCAGTGCTTGAGTGAAACAGCAACTCTCCCCACTTAAGATTCCCATCAACTGGTATTCAGAGCCATTTCAACCTCCAGCACCAGAGGGGGGGAAATGGCAACTGTGGCTAGTAGCAAATTGATTGCTGTGTTATCCATGAATTTGCCTAGCCCAAGCTGGGGGACATCATTACATCTCCTGGGAGCAAATTCCTACAACCATATATTTAAAGCAGATTGTTCACCCCAAATAAACCAGGGAACTATAACTTGTTAAGGGTGCTGGGAAATGTAGCTTCACGGGGATTCCCAGGATTCGGTGTGGGGAAGCCCTGTGCTTTAAATGCATAGTATGGATATGACCTTTGTTTAACTCTGTGCTGTATGAAGAAGTGCCTCTTTCGTCTGTCCTGAATCTTGCAACATGGAACTTCATTGGATGGCCCAGGTTCTATTGTTATTATATTAATGAGAAGAGTTCTACATAACTACTCGAGGTACAGGAGTCTCATCCTCCTGACCTCAGTGGTTCAGATCTGCTGACATTTCTGTTCATCTCCCCCAGCAGTGAGCATAGCCGTCTTTGGAGCTGGAAAGGAACTACTGTACCTTTTTGAGCAGGAGAGTAATTAGATCCTCATTTCCACTATAGTTTAGAAGCTCCATTGGAGGCCCTGTGGGGCAAACATTTTCTTTGTTAATGACACTGTAATAGATTAAGACAGGGCCTGTCTCCCAGCAAACATTAAGCAAAAAGAAATAGATTACCTCAGGGAGTAGAAGGGCTGGCACTTGATCTCACGGCTTGCATCTGAAAGCAGGCACAGCAGCCACGCTAATGCTGGTGCCAAGCTGACATATGTAGGTTAAGGAGGAACACAGATATGCTTTATAGTTATCACATCTAAAACAGCTACCCTGTATGTCGGGACAGACATCCTATGGGTGCCAGGGTGTCTGCCAGTACGGTCCCTGCGAATGTCTCATTACAATTGAATGTAACTGATCAGTAGAAAATACTCTATGACCTGCAATGCATGTGCTTTTGTAACCCAAGAATATATAATATGTTGGTAAAGCACCCCTGGAAAGTCCAGGCAAAGGTGACTATAGGGTTGTGGCACTCATCTCACTTTCAAGCTGAGGGAGCTGGCGTTTGTACACAGACAACTTTTTGGGTCATGTGGCCAGCATCACTAAACCGCTTCTGGTGCAATGGGACACTGTGATGGAAACCAGATCACACGGAAATGCCGTCTACCTTCCCACCGGAGTGGTACCTATTTATCTACTGGCACTGGCATGCTTTCGAACTGCTAGGTTGGCAGGAGCTGGGACAGAGCAACGGGAGCTCACTCCATCGCAGGGATTCAAACCACCGACCTTCCAATCGGCAAGCCCAAAATGCTCAGTGGTTTAGACCACAGTGCCACCTGCATCGCTGTATATATGTATGTATCTGTATACACCCCCTTTCCAACTCAGCTCCTGTCTGCACTGACTTGGTCTCTCCTACACTGAACTTGCTCCCTCAAATGTAACCTTATCCCACTGGGTGTCAGAATTTGGTAAGCGGAGATAGCTTCTCTCTGTGAGCCAGAGTGATGGTCGATTATGTAGGTTTCTTGTGGTGTGGCAGCCATGTTTTTGTTGTTACTATTCATTCAAAGATCTTACCCGTGTACACATATAATGAGGGGCAAGTATATTTTCTCCAGCAAATGGCACACATGGGTAAGGGGAACGGAACCCTCCCCCCTTCTTACCTCCCTACAGTCCCTTGCTTTTGGTATTTTTCTCCCAGGCTCAGTTAATTTCCAGGCTCAAAACATGGGCTGGGAGAAAAGATGGGTTGCACAGGGGAAGGATTTAGCAGGACCCTCTCCCATTCTTTCTGAGTGCTGGGGGACAAGGGTAAACTGTGCACTTTCTGTTTTCCAAGCAAGTCTGAGAAAAGGGCCTCCCCTTACCCCACTTTGCCTTAAAACCTAGTACTGGGCAAGAAAGCTGCTCTTTTAAGAGAAAAGTAGATTTATTTTACAGCACAGAGCCAATTTCAGTTGATCTTAGGAGCTAGAGCTATTAGGTGGGTTTGTGGAAAGACAAGTTATTGCGTACTAGTAATACAAGCAGTTTAATTTGAAGACTGTCTCCACTCTAATCAATCAGGGTGTTGTGGCACATGACATGGTTTCAGAAGGGAATGCCTAAAAGGAAAATAAAAGGGAGGGGGCCTTGATTAAAAAAAAAGTGGATCTGAAAAGTACCCAAAGAAATGAAGTTTGCGAGTCGTGCTGCAGAATTTGATGTTGTAATGGAGACAGCAGGTTAAGACCGAAAAGTGGGTCCTGAATATTGTGGGACCAGCAAACAGTTGATTATTTTTCACTGTGTGTGACTAATCTAAGTTGAGAAGGCAAGCTGTTGCAGATACAATTATGGAAAAGAGTTTTGGGTTCTCGAGGAAAGCAAAACATGTGAGAGACGTAACATTTCACAAAGAGGTTTGTGTGTGTGTGTGTGTGTGTGTGTGTGTGTGTGTGTGTATCTGAAGAATTTTTAGCAGGTTAAGTCAAGGACCACAATCTGGCACCATGGGCAGTTTTCACAGCCTCCAGTATCAGGGATCAGATTGCAATCAGACTTGAAGAACTGGATCTCAATTTAGACAAGACAGTCAGTAGATGTGCCAAGTATGGAAGATTACCTGTACCAGGCTAAAAATAACAGGATGCAGGAGAAGATGGACGAGGGGAAAGGAAGGGGGAGGGAATCTGTTCCCCTTAATCACTTAATAAAATTATTAAATCTGTTTTAAATTTTCTCTTATGTTTCTTATGAAAGCTAACAATTACAGAGCCCTCTTACAGTTCTCCTCCTTCCACCAGCCAAAATGGAACTAACTTGCTATGCAGTGCAAGTTTCTATTTGTTTAATATGAAGTAAGCATGTGCCACATCCCTCTAGTACAGGAGTGGAGAATCTCAGGCCCAGGAGCCAAATGTGAACCTCTGGGTCTCTCTCTCTCTCTCTCTCTCTCTCTCTCTCTCTCTCTCTCTCTCTCTCTCTCTCTCTCTCTCTCTCTCTCTGGCCCCATGGGTTTTCCTTAGGTCACAACACTCACCTACCATGCTTGAAATCATTGTTGAGTGATTTTGTCTGGTTGGAATAGACCTTTGAAATGTGAAAAATGGAAAAAATAGTGTGTAAGGTTATTGCCCACTCTCTTCCCTCTACTTTCCCTCCCCCCCCCACCCTGAGGCCTTAAGCCAGGCATCCCCAAACTTCGGCCTCCATCTGTTTTGGATTACAATTCCCATCTTCCCCATACCACTGGCCCTGTTAGCTAGGGATCATGGGAGTTGTAGGCCAAAACATCTGGAGGGCCGCAGTTTGGGGATGCCTGCCCTAAGCTACTGAAGGTAATGGGGCCCTTTTTATGTCCAGCTGTCCTTTGTCAACCACAAAATGTCACTGTTTTTTGTGTTGAATATATGCTATATGGTAAATGTATCTAAAGCCATTTGCACATAACAAAATATGTATTTTATCAAAGTAATTGTTGAACTCAAATACAATTAAGAAGAAGTATATTAATACTGAAATAATTACCAGTGATATTTTAGGGAGCAGGCTGGCAGGCGCGGCCCATTACTTACATTATAGGAGCCTACACAACACAAAACACTGTTGCTGTATGTAGGTTTTATTTTATTTGTTTTTTATCTTATACCGGTATTTTGGAAATGTACGTACAGTTTTTTCCCTTTAATTCTTTTTGGGGGGCCCCAAAAGAGTGGGGCCCTAAGCTATAGCTTGTTTAGCTTATACATAAATCCAACACTGCCTGAAGGTAACCAAAAGACTTTATAATGTGAACAAAAAGGGGGGAGGAGACATTGCACATTCTTTTGTATTTCATGAAAATCTTTAACAAAACATATTTCTTTAAAAATGTGATAATGGCTGTTGCTTTCTTGAATGCAGGGTGTTTTTTTTAAAAATATCTAACTTAACAAAAGCCATATACTGCTTGAGTGCAAATTTCCTCATACCTAAAAAGAATGTAAACATTGAACTTCCCAATAAAAAAAGTTAGAACCAGCTTTTTAAAAGCATTCAAAATATGACTGATATCGACAGAACTTTAAAAGGAGACAGCCACCAACAACAGTTTGGATGATTTTAAAAGAGGATTAGACAAATTCACAGAGGACAAGGCTACCAGTGGTTACTAGTTTCAATGGCTATGTTTTACGTTCACTCTCAGAGGTAACAAAATAAAACACCTTACAAAAATTCACATATTTGTGTGGATTTCTAGAAAACCCCCACAGTTTTGATAAACACACACATTTTTGCAGGCAGATTGCTCTAATGATTTTGTATGTTGTTTTCACTAACAGGTGCATTTAAATGCACACTATCCTCTAATATATGCATTTTTGTTCATGTTGCTTGGCTGGCGGATGGCTTTGCAAAATTCAGTAAAAATGTGAATTTCAAAGGCTGACTGCAGTTTGGCTCACCTACTGTTTTCGAAGGACTCGGGTGGCGCTGTGGTCTAAACCACAGAGCCCAGGGCTTGCCGATCAGAAGGTTGGCGGTTCGAATCCCCACAACGGGGTGAGCTCCCGTTGTTCGGTCCCAGGTCCTGCCAACCTAGCACTTCGAAAGCACGTCAAAGTGCAAGTAGATAAATAGGGACCACTACAGCGAGAAGATAAACGGTGTTTCCGTGCTCTGCTCTGGTTTGCCAGAAGCGGCTTAGTCATGCTGGCCACATGACCCGGATGCTGTAGGCTGGCTCCCTCAGCCAGTAAAGCGAGATGAGCACCGCAACCCCAGAGTGTGCCCAGGGTTGCAGCCTTAGGGTGGTGTTCAACTAAGTTTTACTCAGAAGAGACCTGTTTAAATTATTGGACCTAATTTAGTCATGTTTATTAATTTCAGTGGTCTTCTCTGTACAAAACACAGTTGAATACCATTTTTATTCTACCTAGCACATTTTCACCAGTTTTGTGACTCAGAATAGATAGGATAAAGAACATCTACTTTAATAGCACTTTTTTAAAAAAGAAAAAGATTAACTTTCTTGAAATATGTATAAATATCTACTGCATGCAAAGGACTTCTTTCCATTATCACATTCTCAGACATAACAACCAACAACAACAACACTTATTATTATTATTATTATTATTATTATTATTATTATTATTATTATTATTATTAATTTCCCCAGTCACTCTGGGCGGCTTCCAACCGAATATTAAAAACAATACAGCATCAAACTTTAAAACTTCCTTAAACAGAGCCGCCTACAGTTGTCTTTTAAAAGTAAAATAGTTGCTTATTGCCTTGACATCTGCTGGGAGGGCGTTCCACAGGGCAGGCGCCGCTACCAAGAAGGCCTCTGTCTGGTTCCCTGCAACCTCACTTCTCGCAGCGAGGGAACCACCAGAAAGTCCTCGGCACTGGACCTCAGTATCCGGGCTGAACAGTGGGGGTGGAGACGCTTCTTCAGGTATACATTAACTACTTTTGTCATTTGTTAAAAACTTGTTTAGCTATGATGCCCTTTCCTCTCACTTTATATTGCAGTGATAGTTCACAGTTTGTAAACTGGATGGTTATGGCTTAAAAACAACAACTAGCAGGGGAAAGGGAAAGGGAAAGGGAAAGGGAAAGGTAGGCTTCACACATCCCTGTTGTTTGTTTGGCAACAGCTGTTTCATCATGGACTACCCCTACTGTCAATATTTTATTTCATATTTATTTAATTATATTTATATCCCACCGTTTCCTCCGGGTTGCTTCAGATAGCACCCTCATTCAATCCTCATAACAACCCTGCAAGGTAGAAATACTACATTACCTGCAGTGTCAACTTGGAGGCAGCAAAGGATGGAATAATCTCTCATTTTCCCCATCTTAAATTCAGGTCTCCACATTTCTGCAGCCTAATTGTGTTTTTTTTAAAAAATTAAAAAACCAAATAGTGCAAATTTCTCCTAATAAACACATTTTTGCAAGCAATTTCTGCTGATGTCATGAACTTTGTAATGTGTTCATTTTTTATGCACGTTTCGCCCCAAGAGGTGCATTTTTATTTTATTTTTTGTAAACATGGTTTGGCTGGAAATCCACATCACGAAATTGGGATAACTCTGCATTTCGAAGGGTGGCTGTGTTTTGCTTCTTACATTAGTCCAGCAAGTGCCTTCCTATGTGAATGGAACTGAATTTCTCTCCAATTTTCTAGAATCAGCCCATTTGAACTAGCAGAGTATAGCAGTGTTGTTGCTCTTTTTCTCAAACTCCTCCTACACTCAAAATACAAGGAAATTGCTGAGCATCAGATACCAGATTATAATATAAGATTCAGTCCTTGGTGTCTCATTTTCTGGTTTCCATAAACATAGCTTCTTGGCAGACAAATGGGGTTGTTATCTAAGGGTTGTGCTTCTTCCTGCCTCCTTCAGCTCTTTATTAACTTTTTAGAAGGTCTCTCAGGATGTCTTGAAGATATCTTGCATTTCCTTTTCTTTACTCTTCAATTCTATTAGCTCAGCAGAGATCATGTTTAGCATTTGATTTCAGTGGGGATTTAAAATCCTTCTGTTTACTCTTTTCATATTTAAGCATCTTTGTAATCGCCCTGCTTTTCATGATTTTCCTGGCATGGCTGGGAGTTTCCCTGAATTGACAGGCCAAATGTACATAGTACACACTAAATAAAAAAAAATTCGTTCCAATAGCACCTTAGAGACCAACTAAGTTTGTTATTGGTATGAGCTTTTGTGTGCATCTGAAGAAGTGTGCATGCACACGAAAGCTCATAACAATGACAAACATAGCTGGTCTCTAAGGCGCTACCGGAAGGATTTTTTTATTTGTTTCGACTACGGCAGACCAACACAGCTACCTACCTGTAAATAGTACACACTTACATCTAAGAACTTTGACAGCTGCATCTTTTAGAGAAGAGCTTTGGGAATGGGTAGTGCATTATTTATTTATTTGTTTATTTATTCAAATGAAGCGGTGTGTTTGCTTTTCCATTGTAACACCCCACCCTATGCCTATCTTTATTCCATGAGATTCTAGACACACGATATCAACTGCTTTCCCCCAAAACACAGCAGTTATAAAGGTTATGAAGCACATGTTTGCACTTAATATTACACATGCTTTGGCTGCAGTTCCGAACACATTACTTAGGAGTATGTCCCATTGAACTTGCTGGGCCTTCCTGCTGAGTACCGTGTTTCTCATATTATAAGACATGTCTTATATTTATTTTTTCCTCAAAAAAACACACTATGGCTTATTTTCAAGGGATGTCTTATTTTTTTCCTCCTCCTCCTGCCGCGGCCAGCATTGCTGCTGCGCCTATCACTATGTCTTATTTTCGGGGTATGGCTTATATTCCTTGAATGCTTAAAAATCCTGCTATGGCTTATTTTATGGGTATGTCTTAAAATATGAGAAACAGGGTAGGAACAGGTGAATCTGACCATTTCAGTTTCTTGTGTCTCCAACCTTAAGTTCTGTTCTGTGCATTTCTATCTCAGTTTGAAAATTCTGATTTTTAAACAGTCCTCACGAAAATTCAGCAGAATTTTCACAAGAAATTCGTTTGGTTAGAATGTGGTGCTGATAATGCCAAGGTTGTGGGTTTGATCACCGTATGGGACTGCTGCATACTCCTGCATTGCAGGGGGTTGGACTAGATGATCCTCAGGGTCCCTTGCAACTCTGAAATTCTGTGGTTCTATGGACTCCAACAGCAGGCAGAGCTGGCACAAAGCCAGATTAAGATTTTTTAAAAAGTCCAGTAGCACCTTAGAGACCAACTAAGTGTGTTCTTGGTATAAGCTTTTGTGTGCATGCACACTTCTTCAGAGACACTGAAACGGAAGTCATCAGTCAGTGTATCAGTGTATCTGAAGAAGTGTGCATGCACACAAAAGCTTATACCAAGAACACACTTAGTTGGTCTCTAAGGTGCTACTGGACATTTATTTTATTTTTAAATATATTTTGACTGTGTCAGACCAACACAGCTACCTACCTGAATCCAGATTAAGATGTACATTTTTGTGCACATTTTGTCTAATATAGACGTCTTTGCAAAGATAAGCAAGATAGTAGCCACAGGTACACATAATACCATGCAAAGCAAGGGCCAAAATCCAGGGGGGAATGAAATATTTTTGTCTGGCACCTAATGGCCCCTAATGGCCCCTCATGGTGCCAGGTGTGCATCACTAGAGGGAGTTTTCCGCAACAAGAGAGCTATCACTGAGAAAATGGAAAAGACTAGGTGTGATGAGGCGAGAGAAGAGAAGACTGATTGGCAACATGATAACACTCCCTAAATACCTGAAGCATTGTCGCATAGAGGAGGGCAGAGATGTGTTCTGGGCTGCCTCAGAGGGCAGGATTAGGTGTAAAGGGGTTAAGTTACTGGAGAGCAGATTTGGATGGCACATTAGGAAAAATGTCCCGATGGTAGGAGCCAACTATCACATTACGGATAAGTATAATCAAGTCTGGTCCATAGCTATGACTGGAAAAATTAACTCAAAAATTTAAGTATGCTAGAGGACAAAAAAAGATACTAATTTTCAACTACATGTAAAAATTATTTATATAGAAATGATGATAATAGGAGGAGTATCTCCACCCCCATCGTTCTTCCCGGACACTGAGATCCAGCTCTGAGGGCCTTCTCGTGGTTCTGTCACTGCGAGAAGTGAAGCTACAGGGAACCGGGCAGAGGGCCTTCTCGGTAGTGGCGCCCACCCTGTGGAATGCCCTCCCACCAGATGTCAAAGAAATAAACAACTATCTGACTTTTAGAAGACATCTGAAGGCAGCCCTGTTTAGGGAAGCTTTTAATATTTGATGAAAGCTACCTCCTCTCCCATGGGGTGTTTACTTGACTTCCCTATAAGGCTAGGGAAGTCGGAGCTGATCTGTCCCAGGCAGGGGACAGATGGATTAACCAATGCCTAAGCCAACACTCACATTTAATTGTATTTAAATAAAGTTGTGGCCAAATTAATGCCAAAACCCAAACTAAAATTCTGTGTGTGTTGTGAGTTATTTTGGGGGATGTCTGGTAACCTCGTCACGCAAGCAGCCAGCATTTCCCAGCAAACTGCTATGTTGCATAGGTAATGGCTGCACAACTGTTCTAGACAGACTCTAATAGCAACAGAGATTTACCAGTGGTCTTAGAATTAGTGTCAAAAATGCTTGGTTAGATAAGGCCAAGTGGACCACCCCCTCTAATCATACAGTGTGTGTGCGTGTGTGTGTTTGAGGATGGGGGAAGCATTCCCTGGGCTCTATGTGTAGCAGAGGAGGGTGATTAGTGCTAATAGAATCTGAGATTGGTCGATGCTTCAGCAGATCTGTTTTTAACAGCTGCCTGGAAAAGGTGAAAGGGCTCATCCCAGGGATTAATAAAGCAGGTAAGTATGTCCTTCTTGCAGAGGTAGCTGTCAGAAAGGAAGCACAGGGAAACCAAGGCAAGGATAATCACAACAGGAAGGTGAGATTTTTTTAAAAAAAAAATCTCATGAAAACCCATCAGCATTTTAGTGCAAATTTTTGTATGCAGTTTGGCTAAATATACACCATTTTGGAAAGCTAGTTCACCTAAAATAAAAAAATTCCTTCAGTAGCACCTTAAAGACCAACTAAGTTTTTATTTTGGTATGAGCTTTCGTGTGCATGCACACTTCTTCAGATACCTGAAGAAGAAGAAGTATCTGAAGAAGTGTGCATGCACACGAAAGCTCATACCAAAATAAAAACTTAGTTGGTCTTTAAGGTGCTACTGAAGGAATTTTTTTATTTTACTTCGACCCAGACCAACACGGCTACCTACCTGTAACCTAGTTCACCTAATTAAGCTAGTTCACCCTGAGCCCAGCTCTCACTGGGGAGGGTGGGGTATAAATATTATTATTATTATTATTATTATTATTATTATTATTATTATTATTATTATTATTATAACTCGGCCCTGCAGATGTTTTGGGACTACAACTCCCATCATCCCTAGCTAACAGGACCAGTGGTCAGGGATGGTGGGAGTTGTAGTACCAAAACATCTGGAGGGCCAGGTTTGCCTATGTCTTGCCTAATACAGTGGTACCTCGGGTTACAAACACTTCGGGTTACAAACTCCACTAACCTGGAAGTAGTACCTCAGGTTGAGAACTTTGCCCCAGGATGAGAATGGAAATCGTGCGGTGGCGGCGTGGCGGCAGTGGGAAGCCCCATTAGCGAAAGCGTGCCTCGGGTTAAGAATGGTTTCGGGTTAAGAACGGACCTCCGGAATGAATTAAGTTCCTAACCCAAGGTTACCACTGTATATACTGCATTTCTGTACACCATTTTCACTAATATGTGCATCTTATACACGTTTTACACGTTTACTGTAGTATATGCCCTTCTGAACACATTACATGGCTGGAGAACTGCATTGCAAAATTCAGAGCTGTGCCAATTTAGGAGGATGACTGTGTTCTGGTTTGGGTATCATTTTGGAAAGTGTGGAATATGTAGGTTCACCTTTAACTGAAAACTAGGTAAATTAAATTCCTCCCCTCCCCCCAACCCATGGAAATGAAGGGAACAAGACATGGCCTAAAAAGAAGTGTGTATGTGTGTGTGGTGCTGGGGAAGCTGCCCAAGTCTTTGACATGTGTGATCATCACTCCTGTTACTCACAGTTAAAATACCACGGCCTTTTGGATCAGATTATCATTTTCCAGAGAATTCTTTTTTAAAATTAAAAAAAACCAAAAAACCCTTTTGCTCTCAAAATTGTTCTAAATCAAAGCTAAGAGCATATATATATATATATATATATATATATATATATATATATATATAGTTGGGTTTTTTTTTTAAAAAAAAGAACTAATAATAATAATAAAGGTAATTTGCCCTGCAGCATGTTGTGAGTATTTCAGATTGTGAATAAATCTTGCAGTAAATAACGCCTAATGAATTGCAAAAGGATGGATTGAAAGCATGTGCCTGAAGGCACAGCATTTGATTTGGAACCAGAGCCAAGAATAAAGAGGCAAGTCACGTGTTGGTGGATTGAATGAGGTCCGTGTTTTACGAAAACTTTTGGAGGAAGTAAGAAGTCTGGATTTGCAGCTGAAAATTAAGCTATGTTGGGGGCTGAGCTAATTCTTCAGCCCACTGGATATGCAAGATGTCTAGGTGAGTCTGACTGTACCCTAGGAAAGAGAGAGGGACTATGCCCAAAAATCTCTTCCTAGCCTAGACCTCCTTAGATGAGACCTTTCTGTAGGCCAGAGCCCCACAATTCCGTATGGGTGATAGGGATGAACCAGTCTATCCCAGTGTGTCCCATTCTGTTTTGGCCTGTGGGCATCTTAAAATATAACCCACTGTGTGTGTGTGTGTGTGTGTGTGTGTGTGTTTGTGTGTTTTGGATTTTAGAGAAATCATTTAAAAAAATTATTATAAGAACAGTCATGAAAACCAAACCAAAACTACCAAAACAGAGGAGTGCTTGTGAGATGCACTGTACCCAATCCATCTCCATTGCTATTAACCGTGGGAAGATGCTTGGAGTACCATCAAAGGATCCCATCTCACTTAACGTGCAAAAAATGTTATCCCCACTTTCTTATCCCCACTTTGTGATTAGGAAAACTCTGCAGTTCCCCCAGGCCTCCCGAGCCCTCCCACTTGTGCATGGTTGATGCAACCTTCATGACAACATTCAGAGCCTGAGCATTGGAAGCAAATGGAACAATAACCATGTTGCTCTGTAAGCTGCTGCTAGGTGACATCATGCTTTGCGGTGGTCTATTGCAGTCAGTCCTCTTGGGTGTGGGTGGTGCTGTTTGGGCTGCCTAAGCAATGGGTACTCATAGCCTGAAAACTGGAACCAGAAGGAACCACTTGTTTGCAATATTAAATTTTGGAGTCAAGTTATTTGTCCTAGAATTTCAAGCTGGGGTGAGAAGTGTCCTCAAACAAAGAGCTGGAGAAATGCTAGCGGTTTTGCATTCTCTCACGGTTGCTGCTGTGTAGGCTTTGGTGCAGAGAGGCTGAAAGAAGAGGAGAACCTCATGTACCATCTCTGGATGGTGGCCCAAGCCATCATCCTTGCCAAGTGCAGCTGAGTGATTAATTTCCCTGCCTGAGCATGAACAGCTGTGCTAAAACAAATGTCCAGGATCAGAAATTTCCTCTCTGGCTTGTAGCTTGGGGAGAGAGAGGGAGGAGAGCGACGGAACATTTCATTCTAGAACACAGTCATCGCAAAGCTTTCTCAACCTTTAATGCCACCCCTGCTTTGTAAACGCTATTTAAACAAATCTGAAGGAGGATCCAAACCTTTCTTCAATATGCTGTATCCTGTTATGAAGATGTAGAGGGGAGGTTTAAAAAAACACCACACACACACACACACACACACACACACACACACACACACACAACATGCCAAAGTGTTTTAAGAAGGTGGAATTAGAAAGGCAGACACTGAAATGTGAAGCATAACACAGCCTTAATGGCTCATGGTTTCGGGAAGGGCTACAGTTCAGTGGTAGACCATCTACTTTGCATGCAGACAGCCCCAGGTTCAATGCTGGCATCTCCAAGCAGGACTGGGGGAGAACTATGGAGAGCCACTGCCACTCAGAAATACAATATTGATCTAGATGCACCAGTGGCCTGACTTGTGTGAGGCAGGCTCCTGTGTTGCTATAGGTCAATGGTAGAGCACATTCTTTTAACTTGGAATGTCCCAGGTTCAATTCCTGAAATCTCCAGATAGGGGTGAAGATTCAGTAGTGGAGCCTGTGATTTGGATGTGCAAGGCCCAGATTGAATTCTAGTGTCTCCGAGCAGAGCTAATAAAAGCCTGCATGAAAACCCTGGAGAGCCACTTCCACTCAGTGTAGACAATTCTGAGCTAAATGGATCCATTGCCCGACTCTGTTCCTACAGAAAGACAGCCCGGCTGAGGGATTACTTTTTTTAATAACCTGAGACAGGCCCATGGTTGACATGGCAGACATGAAATCTTGAGCCACGCAGGACAAAGCAGCCCCAGCAGGAATGCGGATGTTTCCTAGGACCATAAGCCTGGAGATCTCAAGCAAATCTTCTAGATAACCTGTCAGCTCAAGCAGGGAGATTTATTAAGCAGTAGGGTGGGCAATCTAGTGATGAAATAACAGTCCTGTCTTATAGGCTCAACTTCAAAATTGGCAGATTGTTGGACCTCCCCAAGTGTAGGTTAATGCTACAATGAAAAAACTGTGAAGGACAGATTCAGACCAGGGATTGAGAACATCATGCCCAGGGATCAATTAGGGCTGTTCCAGGCCTGTCTGGACCTTCATACTCTCCCCAGGACATACCTCTTCCCAGCTACATCCACTGACAGCTTTGTATCCTCCTTGAAGTCCCCCACCCCAACCTTACTAGGATGCGCCTGTAAGCTTTGCTTGCCTGGATGGAGGACAGAGATGGATGTGTATGTGTGCAGAAATCAGCCTATGGTACAAATCAATATTTGTTGCCCCATCCACTTCTGCTTTGGGCCCTGAGCCATGTGAAAAACCTCCCCTGCCCATTATTTAGCCAGTCGAATTCAGGGGAGAACAGCAATGGTAGTCAGGAATATAGAAAACAGGTCCCATGAGGAACTGAATAGCTTTAGCCTGGAGAAGAGCAGAATACAGCAGATGGGTGGGATGCCTGAAGGACTATCACGCAACAGAGGTAGATTGAATTGGCCTATACTACAAGAGGGAAGACTAGGGTTGGATATTGGGAGAAACCTGTTAACCAGCTAGAGAGGATCAACAATGGAAGCAATCACTTCTGAAAAGGGTGGTGGTGGTGGTGGGGGGGGTCTTTTTCAGTATGTGAGTGCTGAAGCTCTGGGTTTTTGCATTCAGCAGGGGCTGGATTAGAATGTTGAATGGGCAATGATAAGGGAGGCACAAAGGAAACCAAATGACAATTGTCTTCAATCATAAAGAAGCCATTTGCTCAAATGAAAATGCATTAGTCTGCATGTGGTCAGAACCAGAAATGTCAGAGCACCAGCAAGGGGGGGATCTTGATGGGTAAGCTGACCAGACACATCAATGTTTTCTTTCTTTTAATGCCAGTGGCAGGAAGACGACCCAATGAGGCAGGGATGGGGATGGGGGGGGGGGAAACCAATTGGATGACAAACCTTTAGAAGTAAATTAAGCTTGATGCTCTTCGGTAACATACAGCCTATAAAGGTGAATAAATTGAAGCCCTGACAAAAGGGGTCTAAAATTCATTTTGCAGAGCAGGGCTGCTATTGATAATATCATTAACCATGATGGGAAGAGCAAGTGAAATGGTTTGGGCCCTTCAGACAATCAATATGGAGCATTAGCTACTTGAATTGGCTTCCAAAGGCAACATCCTGCTACTGCAGAAAAATAGATATACACAAATGAGATGAAGAAATCCAGCAGGTGGTGATTATCCTATCACTTTATGTCCATGCTAGAGAAAGAGGAAGTTGTAGCAATTAATGGGCTCCAGACCATGGCAAGAAAAAAGGGGCAAATCTACATGCTTTGCTGCCTGTACGACTTTTCTGACCTATGTATGGAAAAGCACATGAACCGGGCCTTTGAAGAGTTTGCATCCCCGTTGCTGGATATGAACTATTCTAACCTCCTCCTCCTGCCTGGTGGTTAAACTATGGAACTCCATTTCACAGAAGACAGGGATGGCCACCAACTTTGGTGGCTTCAAAAGAGGCTTGGACAAATTTGCGGAGGATAAGGCTATCGATGGCTACTAGCCAGGATGGCTAGGCACTGTCTGCATGATTAGAGGAAGTAATGCTTCTGAATGCTAGAAACTGCAGGAGGGAAGAGTGTTCTTGTGCTGTGGTCTTGCCTGAGTGTTTCCTAAGGGCATCTGGGTGGTCATTGCGAGATCAGGATGGTGGACTGGACTGGCCAGGCCACTGGCATGATCCAGCAGGGCACTTCCTAAGTTGGCTGCCCCTGGTTTGGATGTCACTCTGAAACGATGAGAGCTAGAAACCTATTTCCATTCCAAGGATTTCTCTTTCCCCCTCCTTCCAGGATTTCATAAAAGAGAGACACTTTTAAGAAATGCGCTGATACGGTGAGATCCTTCAGAAAACAATTATCAGGAGCATTGTAGTGGAGGTGGGCGGGGGGTGGGTGGTCCGTGGGCGGTGGACGAATGACAGCATTTGCAACAGGAGAAATGGAAGGTCAGGGAGGATTTCAACTGGCTGCAGTGAACAATTTTAGCACAGTAATGCCTGTGGGCGTTTCAAGCCACGAGTGGAGCTCATTGCAACTGGGGGAGGGAAACGTACATGGAAGAAAGTTCAGGGTGGGTGGATCTGTAGCGTATGATTAATTAAAAGGACCTATCTCTACGCAGAGCTCCTGTTCAGTTGACAATAACATTTGCTTGTGGAAGGTATAGACGCTACCAGACTGTGCTAAGTGCAGAGAGGGCCAGCGTGTTCTCCAGCACCCACCTCATTTCATCGCCTCCACCTTGACCTATGAGGCTGATTGAAACAAATAATAATCTTCTAATGACAATTTTTCGGATTCAAATGGCAGTGACATATTTAACTAGTCGGATGGGCTGAAGGCAAAGACTTACTTCTCTAGCAACGTAAACTCCACAGTAGGGATGGGCGAAGCTGTCAGTTTTGATTTCTCTCACTTTCTTGTTCTCTCCAATCTCAAGTTCAGTTCCCCACTTTTCCACATCAGCATTTCAGTGCAAATTTATCCTCATAGACACATGTCTGTATGCAATTTTGGCAAATACATAAAGCAATGTCCTCAAACATAATGCATTTATTTTATGTCATTTTTCAAAAAAAACACTTTGTGCACACTTTACTGCGGTATATGTGTCATTCTGTCAATTATAGTTTCATCCTGTTTCTCATTTTCCCACTTTGTAATTTCTGTGTTTATATTTCTACACCAGCTTGCAATTCTTTTCAATAAGAAAAATTCTTGGGAAAATTCATCAGCATTTCATGTGACTTTCTTTGATTATGCCCATGTGTGGATGCAATTTGGCCCCAAGTGCTCATTTTTTGCAAAGCAATTTCCCATAATATTATCCATTTTTGTATATAATTTTCACTAGCAGGTGGATTTTTTGCACACATTATTGTAGCATATGCATTTTTGTTGGGACGCAGGTGGCGCTGTGGTCTAAACCACTGAGCCTAGGGCTTGCCAATTGGAATGTCGTCGGTTTTGAATCCCCGCGACGGGGTGAGCTCCCATTGCTCGGTCCCAGCTCCTGCCAACCTAGCAGTTCGAAAGCATGTCAAAGTGCAAGTATATAAATAGGTACCGCTCCAGTGGGAAGGTAAACAGCGTTTCCGTGCGCTGCTCTGGTTTTGCCAGAAGCGGCTTAGTCATGCTGGCCACATGACCCAGAAAAACTGTCTGCGGACAAACGCCGGCTCCCTTGGTTGTGAGATGAGCGCCGCAACCCCAGAGTCGTCTGCAACTGGACTTAACTGCCAGGGGTCCTTTACCTTTTTTTTTAATGCATTTTTGTACATGTTACTTGATGGAGAAGTGCTTGCAAAATTTGGAGAAGTGTGAATAAATTTCACAGGATGGCTTTGCATTAGTTTGTTTATTGTTTCATAAAGTGCCAACAAGGTTGGTTCACTCTTAAAGGCAAACTGCAATGACTTTCCCCCTCATCCCTCTTCCATGTACATGAAAATGTTGTAAGCATACAGCACTGTGCACTTTGCACATGTGCCACTATCACAGGTGTTCAGAGTATTTTATTAATTGCATTTTTATCCCACCTTTTTCTCCAAGTAGCTCAAAGTGGCGTATATTGTTCTCCTCCTCATTTAATCCCTACAACAACCCTGTGAGGTGGGTTAGGTTGAGAGGCAGTGACTGGCCCAAGGTCACTTCAAGGACAAGTGAGGATTCGAACCCTGGCCTCCCAGGTCCTAGCAGTGCTGAGTTCAGGACACCATATGTTTGTTTATTTAGAATATTTACACCCTGCCTTTTTGATGTATATATTAAGTTAGATACACAGCTTATGGAGAGGGGAAAACTTGTAAAACAGGAATGAGAAACCAGGAAAACAGTAAATCACAATCATTATTCAGCAAAGCTACATAAAACAAGACAAAGGCTCAATAAACTTCAGCAACACAGCAAAGATCCTAAGCTGCCATAAAACAGTACTGTTTAATTAAAAGCTCTGAGGGGAAAATAGTGATTTTAACATGGCATCAAAGGGTCAAACTGGACAGGGCCCTAACTACACAATCCTTTATGGTTCTGCTCAGAAGTACATCCCAAGTAACCGAACACAAATGATTGGTTTGTGTGAAGTATTTTACTATGAAAAGGGATTCTGGAGTGGCTTACAAATATCAGCAAGATAGTTCCCACTATTGACTTTGCACTATCTTTGCACAAAAGGAAATGAGATGAGGAGGGAGGAGGAGAGAAAAAAAGCAGATTAATGCACCAGTCCTCAATGACAAGCTTCTTATAATGACTACCTGGAACAGAAACAGGTCAAGGATTGAAAGATGCTGGTCTCTTAGCTGAGTTGATGGAGTGGCCTCACTCTTCTCCCTCTGCCACAACCTGATGGAATGTCTGCTCTTAGGCGACAGCTGAGAGAAGGACTGTGATGTGATACAAGGGTCTTTCAATAAAGATTTCCCCTGACCCACTTCTGATTATCATAGGAGGATGAAATTGCAAAAGTGTAATGATACACCTCTCCATAGGTAACATGGTAATTTGTAGCTCTGAACTCCTAAAAGTTTCTCTGTTATGGGTGCTAATGTGGAGTGACGTCTGATAATGGAACCAGTTGAATGCAGAGTAGTCATCAGGTTCCTGTACTTGAAAGGGCGCACACCACAGGAGACGTTCGATGAGATGACGTTCCATGGGGAGGATGCCCCATAGTATGACATAGTCAAGCACTGGCATTGTCAGTTCAAGTGTGGTCACACTTTGGTGGAACAGCTCCAATTCCTGGGGACCACAGTCTGCCATTGATGAAGACACCATCCGGCAAGTGGAAGCTGCCATTCTGTAGGATCGCCGCATAACCATTCGCCAACTAGATGCAGATGTCAAGATCAGTGTGGGCTCTGAAGAAAAAATCATCAATGACCATTTGCACATGGGAAAGATGTCTGCATGGTGGGTTCTCCAGCTGCTGATGCCTTTCTAGAAGCAGGAACCAGTCCCATGCTCACGGGCTCTTTTGGCCATGTGTCACGAAAACCATGATGACTTCTTTGCCAGACTAATTACTCAGAATGAAACATGGGTCCATCATTATGACCCAGAGACTAAATCCCAGTCCAAACAATGGAAGCACTCTGCCTCACCACCTCCAAAGTAGGCACGTGTCCAACCATTAGCAGGCAAGGTCATGCTCACAGTCTTTTGGGACCAGCGCAGAGTAGTGATGATGGATTTCCTGGCAAAGGGTACTACAATTACCGGGGCACACTATGCTTCACTGCTGCAGAAATTGCGAAAGGCCATCAAAATGGAGAGGCATGGTATGCTGACCAAAGGTGTCCACCTCCTGCAGGATAACGCCCTGGTTCACAACTCACATTTTGCTCAGGCAGAAGCACGGTCCTGTGGCTATGAAATCCTTCCTCACCCCCTTATTCTCCCGACCTCACACCATCGGACTTCCACCTCTTTCCAACCATGAAGTTATTTTTGAAAGGCAAGCTTTTTCCAGGCGATGAAATACTTATTTCTGAGGTCAAGCTGTGGCTTCTGATGCAACCTGCTGATTTCTACAGACGAGGTCTCCACAGCTGCATAAAACAATGGGAGAAGTGTTTGACTCTTGCTGGTAGCCATGTAGAGATGGACTAATAACTGTGCCCAGTTTTGTTTGTCTCAGTCCAAAGGAAGTACATCAGGGGAAATCTTTAATGAATGCCCCTCGTACCATCACAATATCCCTACAGTGGACCGAGAAAGGCTTTTCACCCTCTCTCATAACATTAGAGATGTGGACATCCAATGAAGCAGAATGTTGGAAGATTTGGGACAGACAAAAGAAAGGACTTCTTCACAGAGCATAGTTAAAATATGACACTTGTCTCCCACAAGGAACAGTGATGGATTAGACAAATTCATTGAGAATAAGGGTATCAGTGACCCAGATGTGAATGTTCTACCTCCACTGTCAGAAGCAGTGTACTTCTGAACACTTGTCGCTGGACACCATAGGAGGGGAAAGTATTATTGCTCTTAGGTCCTGCTTGTGGTCTGCCTATAGGCATCTGGTTGGCCCCTGTAGGAACAGGAGGCCAAACCATAGGTGCCAAGTTCTGGATTGAAAAATCCGGGATCAGCAGCGCCGCGGCACGGGAAGTAGCTTCTACGTACTTCCGGACATGCGTAGAAGCATGTCTGGAAGTGCATAGAAGCATGTCTGGAAGTGCATAGAAGCGACTTCTGGTGCCGCTCTGCCCATTTCCAAAATGTCTGCAGCGCCAGAAGTCGCTTCTATGCATGTCCAGAAGTGCGTAGAAGCGACTTCTGGCGCTGCGGACATTTTGGAAATGGGCACAGCGGCATCGGAAGTCGCTTCTACACATGTCCAGAAGTGTGTAGAAGCGACTGCCGGTGCCAGCACGGCACCAGAAGAACATGGTCGCTGGCAGGAGCTCCGTAATATGGGGAAATACAGGGTATTTTGCCATTCGGGACACCTGCGGGAAACGGTAAGAAAATACGGGGGTTTCCCAGGGAAAACGGGGTACTTGGCAGCTATGGGCCGAACTAGTTGGGTCTATGGCCTGATCCACAAGGCTCTTGTAACATTCTTATGTTATTGTCCCCTGCCTCAGATTGGCTGTTGGCAATGTAGGCAGAGAAATGACTAGCTCAACCTTGTCATGTTATTTATGTATTGCCTACTTCTTGGTGTTTAGAAGTGTGTCCTGCCTTTCAGCCAAATGGTGCTTGAGCCATCTAACAATAGTAATAAGAATGCAATAATAAAAAGTAATAAAGAATACAAAGTGAAACTTGAAATGCCAATTTCAATGGAACAACTTCTGTGTAAATCTAAAAATGTCTTTGCCTGCTAGGAAAAAAAAAAGATCAGAGCCTATAGGACACTTAACCACGAAGAGGCGATGATAAAACACAAAATGGCAGCAGTAGTGAGTTTTTAAAAATAAAAATAAACACCCAGTTACGTCCTCAGAATGCATCCTTTGATTCTACGTTCAAAGATTGTTTTTATAGCAGTTTCTTTTAATGCCCATTACATTTACATAAATAGTTGGTTGGCTGATAATGCAGTTAATGAATTATTCAAGTAAGTGCCCAATTATAGCATTCCCTCAATATTGACACAGAAATAAGTAATAGTTTGGGGCTTTGTTCTGTTTGAAGCACTCACCAAACACTGACATGGTTCTTCCTCTCTTTGGTTTTTCTTGTTTCATAGGTACATGTAATGCCCAGTTTCAGGTAACAGAGAGCTGAATCCTGAGGGCTTGCTCCAAAATAAATATACCACAGGTCCCAGGTTCGATCACCTGTATCTCCAAGAAGGGCTGGACAGACACTATCTGAAACTTGGGAGAGCCATTGTTATTCACTGTAGACAATGCTGAGCTAGAAGAACCAGTGGTCTAACTCAGCTACTACATGTTTTCCTACTCTTAGGTCCTCCTGATTATTAGATGAACCAGGGCAGAGGACAAACAAGAAGGTAGGACTGGGAGAACAAGTGAGTAGTGAGAACAAGAGAAAGCCCAGAAGCACTACAGCCTAGGTATGTCTTGGTGCTCAAGCAAAGCACCACTGAGATGAGAAGCCATTTTATCATCCTTCCTGCCCAGGGGAGCCACTGGTCATTCATGGTGGTTGCGGCCAGACTAGGTCTGGAACGTTCCCCCCTGAGAGACTGCAGTTTTGTGGTTCAACACACGGGGCAGGAGTTATGAGCTTTTGATGTCATATTTCCCCTCCCACACTGCTGTCTGGAGCAGCTATTAGGGATGGGGAAATCTGTTAATTTCAGCTTCTCCCAATTTATCATTTTCCCAATCTTATGTTCAGCATACTCACAGAAACTAATCAGCATTGTTGTGCATAGTTCTCCTAATAAATACATTTTTGGTTTTTGGTTTTATCAGTAAGTTGCCTTGAATGCCATCAGGGAAAAGATGGGATAATAATAATAATAATAATAATAATAATAATAATAATAATATTTCAATCTATTCCCCAATAGATTGTGCTATTTTTGTGGTATATTCATGAATATATGCAAGCTTATGTATACTTTCCTATAATATACAGTGGAACCTCGGTTTATGAACACCTCGGTTTACGAATTTTCGGTTTACGAACGCCACGGACCCATCTGGAACGGGTTAATTCACTTTCCATTACTTTCAATGGGAAAGTTCGCTTCAGTTTATGAACGCTTCAGTTTATGAACAGACTTCCGGAACTAATTACACCCATGCTTCGGGTTAAGTACGCTTCAGGTTGAGTACTCCGCGGACCCGTCTGGAACGGATTAATCCACTTTCCATTACTTTCAATGGGAAAGTTCGCTTCAGTTTATGAATGCTTCAGTTTAAGTACTCTGCGGACCGTCTGGAACAGATTAATCTACTTTCCATTATTTTCAATGGGAAAGTTCGTTCAGTTTATGAACGCTTCAGTTTATGAACAGACTTCCGGAACCAATTATGTTCATAAACCACTGTAAACTTTAAAACATTGTTTGATTGGAGAACTGTATGACAATATTTGGAAAGGTGCAAATTTTGTAGGATACTTGTTGTTTCTGGAATGTACAGATTGTGTGGATTCATATTAAAATGGGAACCAAATCAAATTTCTTTACCCCACCCCACCCCACCCCACTGGATCTAATGGTAGAGCCGGCCCCAAGCCCAGGACAAGCATACTATCTCCCCAGTGGGCTTGGCCCAGGTGTTTATGTGCATGGTGAAATTGATTGAGCTGTCACTTGAGGTGTTTGGTCTAGCTATGCAGATTCTATAGATATGCCCATGGGATCTGTGCCATGCAGTAGTTTCAGCATTCACCTCTTTCCCTGTTATTCAAACTGAAGACACAGCATCCCCATGTGGAGCATTTGCAGTTAGTCATAAAAGCATATGAATGAACAAGCAGGGAAAAGTCTAGGGAACATCACTTAGAAACTGCTGGCGGCAGCCATGGAGCTGTTCTGCATGGGAAGTGGCTCTTTACAAGGTGGTGTCCAAGGAAGCATTTTTAGGTGAATTCGCTGGAAACAATCACACAAGTGTATAGATTACTTTTGCCAATGAATTTAAGGCTAAGCTTCCTAGGTCCATTAATTTTACACACTGCAAATTAAAACATCAAACCCCTTTGGCACACTATGTTATCCAGCTTTGGATATACTCACTTTGGCACTTGCCTGGGAAGAAAAGAAGACCATAAAAATGTTTTACATACTTTTAATTACTTTGCAGGGGTTGTGTGCATGTGTGCACAGATGTTTCTTATTTTATTTTACTTATTTCATGAGATTTGTATACCACGTGATTGTAAAGCAGACACTCCCAACCTGATGCCTTCTAGAAACTTTGAACTTCAATTCTCATCAGCTGTAGCCAGCATGGTGCATGGTCAAGGATAATGGGAGTTCACAATATCTGGTGGTGGGGAAGACTGTTTCTCAATGCATTCAGTCACTGAGGTTCGGGACTTTGCATGCAGATGGTTCCAGATACAACTCCTGATATTTCCAGGTAGGGCTGGGGAAGACCCCTGCCTGAAACCTCAAAGAAGAAGAAGAAGAAGAAGAAGAAGAAGAAGAAGAAGAAGAAGAAGAAGAAGAGTAGTTTGGATTTGATATCCTGCTTTATCACTACCCTAAGGAGTCTCAAAGCGGCTAACATTCTCCTTTCCCTTCCTCCCCCACAACAAACACTCTGTGAGATGAGTGAGGCTGAGAGACTTCAAAGAAGTATGACTAGCCCAATGTCACCCAGCAGCTGCATGTGGAGGAGCGGGGACGCGAACCTGGTTCACCAGACGAGTCCACTGCTCTTAACCACTACACCACACTGCCAGTCAGTGTAGACAGCACCAAGTTTGAGAAGACCAGTGGTCTGACTCAATATGAAGCAGCATCCTATGTTCCATATGTTTCAGACACATGTTCAACCTAGAACAAAATAAGAGGGAATTTTTTGTTGTGCTCTTGGTCCTGAGTTAGTTGCCAGAGAATGAACAACGAATATGGTTTAAAAATAAAAAAAGAAAAAGAAAGGAAGAGGAGTGTTCCATTATAGTTGTCAATATTCTGTAAGATAAGAAATGGAAGATTGATAAGCTGTACCAAAAACTATAGAAAATGTGGTAGATGAAAAACATTAAAGTGTAATGTGTCATTTGTCATGCAGCGGTGTGTTACAACGAGAGTACAGAAACTTCACTGGGTATATTAGGAATTAACAGTTTTAAAACGATGACTCCTCTAGAAAGAAATGTTGATTGGCATCCCTAATATAGCGAGGGGATAGAGTGGAACAGAGCAAGATTGTCAAATAGAAGGTTGCTTAATAAGAGCTGTGGATGCCTATGAAAAGTCCACAAGCAGGACATGAGCAACAGCATTCTGCCCTCCTGCGGTTCCTTGTAACTGGATTCAGAAATATACTGCCACCAATGGTGGAGGTAGAAGACAGCCATTGTGGCTATGAGCCTTTGATAGATTTCTCCTCCAAGAATATGTCCACCCCTCTTTTAAAGCATTCCAAGTTGGTGAGCATCACTACCTCTCATGGGAGTGAATGCCATAGTCCAACAATGGTCTAACAACATGAAGAAATACTTTCCTTTGTCCTGAATTTTCCAAGGTTGCATGGAAAGAGGGTGAAGCAGTGGAAACAACAACCCTGAGCTGGTGTTCTGCTCATGTGTAAAGCTTGCACACAAGCAGAGGGAACATAGATGGGTTCCCTAAGCTCCACCCCTGTCACTGTGTCCACCACCTTCCAACTTATGGAAAGAGAAGGTATAAAATGGGGAAGAGTGGTGAAGCTCCTTGTGAAATTTAGATTCTGATTATCTGGGCTTCTAATTGTGCAGGGACTGCTCATAAATGGAAGAAGCTTCAGAACTGTCCTTCATAAATTGGTGGCCAACTTAAGCGAGAAGTTTAGCACATTTGACCCCTGCACTTTGCCTCTTCTCTCTCCCTCTTGGTAAGAACCAACATCAAGAACTCATTGCTCTTCATTGTGTGACTTCAGCCAATAGAGGATCAGTTTATGAGAATGTTCATCACACAGCATCTCATAGCTAATAACAATAACAATAACAATTTTATTATTTATACCCTGCCCATCTGGCTGGGCCTCCTCAGTCACTCTGAGTGACTCCCAGCAGAATAGTAAAAACATGATAAAACATCAGACATTAAAAGCTTCCCTATACAGGGCTGCCTTCAAATGTCATCTAAAAGTCGGATAGTTGTTTATTTCCTTGACATCTCAAGGGAGGGTCTTTCACGGAGGGGGCACCACTACCGAGGAGGCCCTCTGCCTGGTTCCCTGTGACATTGTACCATGCAACATCACTGAGGGCCAACAAAGCCCTCTCATTTCCCACACTGTGAATGGGCAACAGGGGAATGAAACACTGTTTCCAAGGCAACAGGAATACATTCCTTCATGAAGTAAAGGTTACAGCATTTGGACTCTTCAGTTTATAAGAAAAAGTGAGCATGGGGTGATATACAAAATTATCCATGTTCTGGAGAAATGAGATAGAGAGAAGCTTATTCCCTCTCTCATAATAGTAGAACAAGGACTATTCAATGACACTGAAGATTCAGGAAAGAGTGTTGTACACAATGTAATGCTAAGTTAAAGGCACTTATATTGCTTCTACTGACTTTTATTTTCTTTTTGGCAGCAGCAGAACATAGTAGTTCCAGGGACTGCATGAGCAGTTTGCTAGTAACTTTGCAATGAGCTTCTGCTCGTGCAAATGTTGTGTCAAATTCCTCTCTTTTGCAGCATTAAAACTCTCACATCTGTTAGCGTGAGCGCCCCTGGCCTAGCAGATAGAGAATATTGGATGCAGCCCAGAGAAAAGAAAATTCGTCTTCACACCCTGCACAATTAAACTATGGAATTTGCTCCCACAAGATGTAATGATGGCCATCAACTTGGATGGCTTTAAAAGAAGATTTGGGGAAATTAAAGCTATCAATGGTTATTCGATTTGAGAGTTGTGTACTGTCCCCGCTTATGTTTCTGAAAGCCAGTTGCTGAGAATCACAAGTTGGGAGAGTGCTGTTGCATTTCAGTTCTGCTTGTGGGCTTTTCATATGCATCTGGTTGGCCAATGTGACAACAGGGTGCTGGTTTAGATGGGGGGGGGTTAGATGGCAGGGTTCTTCTCATGTTGTTATGGTAAGTATGCTGTAAGTATATGTCAGGATGCTGTCAGTGGCTCCTGGCTGGTTGCCCAGGAAAGTATAAAGACAAGCGAAAGGTTTCTTACCGTCCTTTTTTATTTCAATATTTACAGCGAGAGGCTATAGAACCCAGCCTCTTGGATAATGGCATTGTCCCGAGTGAATCTCCACCGCCAGTCTCTCCCACTTCCTCATTCGTCACTTCTACAGGTGTTGCTACATGCCCTCTGCCTTTGAGCTCTTTGCTCTCCTACTTTTAAGACTCTCCAGGTTCTGGGAGATGGCAGGTCTGGAATGCTTTCTGATGACACTGTGTCTGTCAGCTGCCGCTCCGCTTCTGCCTCCTTCTCCTCCTCTTCTCCCATTATTTCCCAACTTTTCTCCTCATATGCCTCTGAGCTGTGACCTCCCACAAACCACTGTTGTAAATCTATACTGTCTTCCTCCACCCTGGAAGGGTCAGGTTGGGGAGGAGGTCTCCACCATTCCTCCTCTGCCCAGACCCGACAATAAGAGACAATTGGAGCATATGGTATTGTAAATGAGCAAGGCATTACAGTTCACCGTCTCCTTCTCTTACCACAAATTGTTGCAACTCAGTCACACCCTTAAGAACAATCCTCTCATACCACCCAGGGCAGTGATCCAGTAGCTAAGATACATATACTGCGACCCCCAGCGACTTTTCTGTAATGGCAGAATATTTCACCCCCAACAGTGCATCATAGCCAAAGCACAATGTAAGGGGTATGTTAATAGCCGTGACTGTTGCTAGGGGTGAGAACCCAGTCACGCTTCCTGCCCTCTTGTGCCTCACCTCCAGACATAGCCATGAGAATCGACAAGCAGCTGAATCCGTTATTATTTCCAAAGATGGCCTTTCCAAGCTGACAAAGATAAGATAAAACTCAGAGCAGCCTTCTTCCTCTAAGGAGTTGTTTGTTGCAAATTACTGACAATCAGTCTGAAAAAAGTTTTCCAGCACAATTGATTACATTGTGCAGGGTGGGAGTTGAAACCCTTTGGCTGATTTGGAGTGGGGATGGAAATTGCTTATGATCCATCTATGTGGATGCCTCATTTACACTAAATACGTACAGAAAAATACACCCAGCCAATTCCCTTAAGGCGCTGGGAGTCATAGGCTGGAGAGGCTGCCTTGAATTCAGAATTTTCATTCAGCTAGCCTTTAACTCTATGGAAACTGCGGTCAGATATATACGATGTAAATAGCAGGTTTTATGGACCTTGTCCAAAGCACAGAAAAGTCAATGGGTGTCTCTGTGGATTCAATGAGACTCAGATCAGGCCATGTAACATTAAATAGAGATATAGAAGGGGGGAAAGTGAGCAACGGCATCAATAGGGTTACTGCATGAATACCAAGCTGCATTTGCTTGGCTCAAGACCCTGCCTATTTATATTCCTTTTACATGAACAACCAAGCAAACACATTTATTGGCAAGAAATGGTGGCGAAAAGAAGGCATTTGACGGAAGTGCCGAAGTCCATTAATGGGAAATGAATGACTAATTTGCAAACTCATGGGTTCACTCAGGAAAATGAATTCTAAGAGCTGCACTCATCTATTCAAGGAACAAAAAACTTATTCGGTATGACATGCATAATGCAATGCAGGCCAGATAATCAGATGTTGAGTGCCATTGTTGCAGTGTAGATATGCATTCAGAGCAGGATGATCTGGGTTCAAATTCTGATTCAGAAATCAAAATTTCTGGATGATTTATAAAGCCATTTTGTACTGAATTAAACCATTTGTTTATGCGGCCTAGTATTGCCTCCTCCAATGAACAGTGGCTTTCCAAGACCTCAGGCTCCTTCATAGCTTTGTGTCAGGGTTAGGCTATGGATAAAAGAGTCAGAAACTGGGTGCTGGGAGAAACTAGAAGTCAGGACCAAAGAGCAAATCAGGACTCACCAGGAAGCAGGACCAAGAAGCAAGCCAGAGGTCAGGGATGAAGCACAACCAGGAGGGATGAACCAAGGAATAAGATAGAAGCCACATCTGAAAAACAACCAAATATACAGGAATGCACCTGAATTTAGGAATACCTTGTTGCTCAAGCAGAACAGGAAGCCCTCTTACACCCCTTCCTGCCTAGGAAGCTCTAATAGCTAGTTGGGGAAGGCAGACACAGCACAAGGCTTCAGAAGCTGCTACAGTACTTGTAGTTAAGTCTTCACCAGACAGACCACTGCACACATATCCACTGTTCTTCTCTCTCCACATCATACCTACAGCGCCAAGGGTCAAGTCAGCATGGCAAGCCACTGATTGCAGCACCAAGGATAGCTCCCTGTGAGCAGCTTGCTGGAGGGGAACTGCGGCCTTATGAGTCACTGTAGGTATTAAGATGAGAGCTTGTTGCTCTTCTGCCATTACGGCATTGGACAACTTTTTGTTTTTTTTAAATTGCAAACTGAGTGGGGGGGTGGGATTTGAGGGAATGAGAAACCGAGAGAAAGCAAAATCGGCAGATCCACCCACTCTGAAGGAATCCTATTAAGCTGCTGTATTGTTTGAGGCAATGGCTTTGGATGGCAGGCACCAACAGAAGTAATTTAATGGGAGTGATTTGTCCAGCTTTCACAAAGTATTAAGTAAGGAATCTTTTTTGCAGCCTATCAACCTATCTACCTATTCTGACCCAAATCCTGATTTCAAGTGGGCCACTTCAGAAATACTTGTGGCCATTCCAAAGCAAAGTGGGTGTCTTCCTACAAAAAAGTCCGAAACCAAATCAGCCGGCATTCCTAATTCATGAATTGGGCCCCAATCCGAATCTCATATTCAGTGCACACCCATAAAATATATTACATAGCATGATTACTGCAAGGAATGTTCCCCCCCATGGGTTCCTACCATGTTAGGTTCCACCTCCTTTGCATGCCATGCAGTTATGCAGTTATTAATGCATAACTGAGGTCAGCTCTGCTCTCCAAAAAAGGTCTTTGTTGCTTGAGAATGCAAAGCAAATACATTAATTCTAGGAAGGATGCCAAGGGAGCCATAAACAAGGAAAACCAGTGTTAACTAAACAGAACATGGTGTTGCTGTGCCAGATTTTAAAGAATGTTACTGCTTTTCTTCAAGGGCAGTAAAGCACATTCTTATGTCTATCCTCTGCAAAGAATAGGATCTGGAAATCACCTGGCTGCCACAGAAGTCACCAGCGTGTCACCCCTGGATGCATATGCGTCCCCTCTACCCATCCTACTGAAATTTGGTTTGGGAGAATCATTCTTTTGTAGCCAACAGAGCAGGTTGTGGTGAGTATTTGACTGAAGTTTGCCTGTGCCAATTAGCTATTGGCCAAGGGACAGAGGTGAAGGCTGTTTCCTGGTCCTGCTGGATATCTCAGTGGCCTTTGACATCATTGACCATGACATCCTTCTGGACCATCTAGAGCAGGGATCTCCAACAGGTTGATTGGGATCAACTGGTCGATCCCCGGGAGATTCTAGTTGATCACTGTCAATCGTGGGTTCCTTTTCCATTTCTTTTGCCTAAGAGCACCTGCCCCCACCCCTTTCCCCCCTCGCTGCATTTTCTCCTTTTCCCTTGAATGGAAGATGGAGTTTTAGCTGTGAGGCAGACTGCTTCCACAGCAATCTTTTGTTGAGCGGCTAATCCCCATCCCCCTCAAATTTTGCCAGAGCCCCCAAAAGAACTTTATTCCCTAGACCCCACTAAAATGGAGCATTTCCCCTCTCTAGAAAAAAGCTCAAGAACTTTGACCTGAACCCCAATAAAATGGGGGTAGATCACTTCCAGTTTTTAACTCTGTGAGTAGATCGCAGTCTCCTGGAAGTTGGCTACACTTGGCCTAGAGGAGTTGAGAGCTGGTGACACTGTTATGCAGTGGTTCCACTCCTTCCTCCTGGGCCGTGTCCAGAAAGAGTTGTTGCGGGACGAGTGTTCAAACCCCTGGGCTCTCACTTGTGGGGTGCTTTAGGGCTCCGTCCTCTCCCCAATGCTTTTCAACATCTATATGAAGTCACTGGGAGAGATCATCAGGGGGGTTGGGCTGGGTATGCAGATGATACCCAGCTCTACCTCTCCTTCAAATCAGAACCAGTGAAAGCAGTGTAGGTCTTGTGTGAGTGTCGACATGGTTGGAGGATGGGTGGTGGCTAATGAATTGAGGTTGAATCCTGACAAGACAGAAGTACTGTTTGGGGGGACAGGGGTGGGCAGGTGTGTGGCATTCCCTGGTCTTGAATGGGGTAACTCTGCCCCTGAAGGGCCAGGTGTGCAGCCTGGAAGTCATTTTGGACTCACAGTTGTCCAAGGAGGCACAAGTCAATTTTGTGTCCAGGGCAGCTGGTATGCTGGCTGAGACCCTACCTGCCCACAGACTGTCTCGCCAGAGTGGTGCATACTCTGGTTATCTCTCACTTGGACTACTGTCATGTGCTCTACATGGGGCTACCTTTGAAGGTGACTCGGAAACTACAACTAATCCAGAATACAACAGCTAGACTGGTGACCGGGAGTAGCCACCAGGACCATATAACACTGTCCTAAAGGATCTTCATTGGCTCCCAGTGTGTTTCTGATCACAATTCAAAGTGTTGGTGCTGAACTTTTAAAGCCCTAAACGGCTTCGGTCCAGTATACCTGAAGGAATGTCTCTACCCCCATTGCTCAGCCCGTACACTGAGGTCCTCTTCTGAGGTCTTCTGGTGGTTCCCTTATTGTAAGAAGTAAAGTTACACGGAACCAGGCAGAGGGCTTTCTTGGTAGTGGCGCCCTCCCCTTGGAACATGCTCCATATGTCAAGGAGATAAAGAACTATACAACTTTTAGAAGACATCTGAAGGCAGCCCTGTTTAGGGAAGTTTGTAATGTTTGATGTTTTATCATATTTTTAATATTCTGCTGGGAGCCGCCCTGAGTGGCTGGGGAGGCCCAGCCAGACAGGCAGGGTAAAAATAATAAAATTATTATTATTATAATTAGCTATGAGGAAGATTTTAAGGTTTGATGCTTTAAGCCGCTCAGAGTGGCTAGGGAAACCCAGCCAGATGGGTGGGGTATAAATAATAAAGTAGTAGTAGTAGTAATAGTAGTAGTAGTAGTAGTAGTAGTAGTTATTATTATTATTATTATTATTATTATTATTATTATTATTATTATGTTCAAGTTGCTGAATCTGACATGCAATGCCCTATGCTGCTTTGGACCAGGACACCTAAAATATAATCTTGCCCCTTATATACCCAACTGAGCGCTGCAGAAGAAGGCATCTAGTAGATACTATCAGGAGGTCTGTTTTGTATATTATAGGAATTGTGTCTTTAGTGTGGTGGCACATGCCCCTTGGAATGTGAGAAAGGTAGCATATAAACATCAACATCAATATCATCATCTGTAGTGCTCATGTCAGTTCCTCTGGTTGACAATTGTTCCCAGGGGCCCCAAAACATTGGCAATTCCTATTATCATACTGGATTTGTTATATGACAGTAGATGGGTGACATCAGTTGTGATGTGCAGATATGGTCACATTGCTACCTACATGGATTGTATAAATTGGTATACCCTTGCTTGGGAAGTGTGAATTACATAGGTTTGCGTTAAAATGGGAACCAAATTGAGTTTTCCCCACTCACAATGCACATACCCTTAGGAGATGTCGGCCAACTTCCTAATATCATTTACTCTGTTTCTGAAGTTTTGAGGCAAGTGTGGATTCTTATGTAGCCAGAAAGGCGCCACCTACAAACAAATAAGAGATACAGTGGTACCTCAGGTTAAGAACTTAATTTGTTCCGGAGGTCAGTTCTTAACCTGAAACCATTCTTAACCTGAGGTACCACTTTAGCTAATAGGGCCTCCCACTGCTGCCGTGCCGCCACTGTGCGATTTCTGTTCTCATCCTGAAGCAAAGTTATTAACCCGAGGTACTATTTCTGGGTTAGCGGAGTCTGTAACTGGCAGCCTCTGTAACCTGAAGTGTCTGTAACCTGAGGTACCACTGTATCTGCAAAGAAACAACTTTTTTGCACTGTGCATAGTTAACTTAAGGAATCGGGGGAGAAAAAAAATCCTTCCAGTAGCACCTTAGAGACCAACTAAGTTTGTCATTGGTATGAGCTTTCGCAAAGAAGTATGCATGCACACGAAAGCTCATACCAATGACAAACTTAGTTGGTCTCTAAGGTGCTTCTGGAAGGATTTTTTTTTGTTGTTTCGACTACGGCAGACCAACACGGGTACCTACCTGTAACTAGAACTCAAGGAATGTTATTGTGGCCAATAGCTTAGACAGCTTTAAAAGGAATGAAACAGATACATGGAAAAACCTATCAGCAGTTGCATGGCCCATTAGTACTATATGCAGTGTCCATGTTCAGAGCCATCTTTCACTGACTGGCTATTTGCTTCAGGTCCTGCCTGCAGGCTCCCCAGAGACTTCTGATTGGCTACTGTGCAAAACAGGATGCTGATCTGATGCAGAAGGGCTCTTCCTATGGTTCTTACCTGCTTCTCATTCTAAGGACTTATTTTCATAATCATTTTGCAGTTGATAAAATCACCCCAGAGGATGATCGTTGGATAAAAGCCCTTTAAAAGTTATTGCATGTTTGGTGGTTTCCTGCAGGGATGGCTTCAGCCAAATGGCTCTCGGTGAGAAAATGAGGCAGTAAACTCACCACGTGGGAACTTTTAGCATGGCAGATGGAAGGTTGCAAACAGGCCCCACATCTCCAGAGATGGCCCCACATGTCCTGGCACGATCTGAAATTCTGTGGCCTTTGGAAATATCCATTTAACATTGCCCGAGCCACTGAAATCTCCAGATACTATTCTTTGCTGGTTTTCATGAAGGTTACAAGAGGCCACACTGAATAGGAGGTAGCCTCCTCCGTTGCTATAATTGCAGTCAGATCAAAACAATATGTTTCCATGGAAACCACAGTTCATTCCCCACAGCCCACTCAGTCCTTGGCTAAGACTCGATTAACTTAATTGGGAAGGGCTATGCAGAACCATATTTGGGGGCCCAGCATGTTTGTGCTGTAAATCCTGTCTTATCCTTTTCAAGGGGTGTGTGTGTCATGATCAATATTCTACATATATACAGCCTGGGATACACAAGTTTCTTCCCTCTTGAAACACCTTCACATCCTGCACCCTCAAATAGCCATATTCTGAACTTCTCTGTGGCTGGGGCACTGAGCCCTGTCTTGCGGAGAAACTGTTATGCTATGAGTTGCAGAGGATTTTATATGAGCCCAAGGAATAGGGCAGGGACGGGAAGCCTCAGGCCTGAATGCAGACCTCCAAGTCACTCTATCTGGCCCCCAGGACTCTCCCAGGTCACACGCCCCTCCCTGCAGCTACAACCTTCACTGGTCCTGCTTCACACACCTTGTGGAGTGTTCTCACCTGGCTGGAGTGTGGCCTTGAACTTTGATGATGTCTCTTGCTTTCTAGGATGGAAAACAAGTGTGTGTAGAACATAGCCTACTGTACAGATTTCCATTCATCCAGGGCTGGATTAAGACCTTCAGAGGCCCTAAATACTGAAAACACTACGGGGCCACCCATAGATTGTTAAAAAAAAAATAGTAATACAAGTGAATAGAAAAATAGGGGGAAAGTGTGTACTGGAGTGTAAGGAAGTCTTACAAAGTTCTGATTTTCCCCATGATGACTTTAAAAAACAATTCTACATTTTGGGGGGCTGCACCTAAATGTAGACCAAGATTTTCAGCTTGTGTTCTGTTTCCAGCATCCTCTTCCTCCTCATGCGTTCCTCGTGGACTTCAAGATGACAAGGTCATCTTTAATTATTCTCTGAGATAACAAAGGAGCAATCATAGCTGTTTTGTTCTTCCCTTGACAAGCTAAGACTAGAACTAGAAACACCCTACAAAAAAGAACTTTATTATTTCCTTTCCTACAAGTATCTCTCTCTGTCAGTGTGATGGCAGCAGGTGAAGCCTACTCTCTAACCAAGATTCCCCAGAGTAAATCAAGACTGCGAAAGTTTCAATATACTTTGGGGGGCTCCATGCAGAAGCCATATTCATTTACAAACTTATATGTTTCTGCATGCCTTGGGAGTCCCCATAGGCATATTGAAACATTAGTGGTTCTGCTTCATTTCCAAACTGATTGGCACTCAGCCACCCAAGTTCACTTTCGGTAGGGACGGTAATGATTATGATACACAGTAGGCAGACAAACCAATGGTAGGTGCTGCTGATTAACATTTATTTATTTAGAGCATTTGTACTCTACTCTTCAGACAAAAAGACTGTTAGAGTGGCTTACATACCACCAATTAAAACAAGACAGTCCTTCCCAGCAGGCTTAAAATCTAAAACAAAAACAGGACATAAAAGAGGGAAAGGACAGGGAGGGAAGGGGAAGGGAAACAAGCTCAGGCACTAATTCATAGACCGTTCTAATGACCAGGTGGCACAGTTCTGAGGCAGGAGGTGCCTGATGGAACTGGCCTTTCAGCAAAAGCTGAGGAAGGAGTCCTTCTTTCCATATCCTCCCACTGAGGCAGCTCGATGGAATGGCTTGCCTCTAGATGACGCTTGAGGAAGAGAGGGGAGGGCTGATGAAGTCAGTCAAAGTGATCCCTCCTTCCCATGCCTGTGCCCTGTGCCTGAAAATTTATGGGTTGCGTATATGCTATTATTTGCCAAGTTGGCTCATCGGGAAAGGAGAAGGGTAGAAATGTAGGCATAAATGGATGCATCTATTTTCTCAGCCCCATGTCTTCCTATAATCAGAGGTGGCCAACTCCCAAGAGTCTGTGATCTACTCACAGAGATAAAAACTGGCAGTAATCTACCCCCCTTTTAGGGGTTCAGGTCAAAGTTGTTGAGATTTTTTAAGGAAGGCCCACTTCTAAGGGGTTCAGGTCAAAGTTGTCGAGCTTTTTTGAGGCAGGTGGAAAACCCAATTTGTTGGGGGGTGAAGAGCTAAACTTTTGAGCCTTTGGGGACGGAGCCAAAGTTGTTGAGCTTCTTTGGGGGGGGGAGCAGTGATCTACCAGAGATCTACCACAGTCGTCCAGTGATCTACCGGTAGATCACAATCTACCTGTTGGACGTGCCTGCATAGTTCTGTGTGTGTGTGTGTGTGTGTGTGTGTGTGTGTGTGTGTGTGTTGCATTTACAACCCACAGTGTTCTTTTTTACTGCCCCCATTAAAAAAAAGCCAGTGCTTTGTACTAAGATTGATCTTAGTGCTTCACAAAGGAAGCTCATTTCCAAAACTTAGTGAAAGACTCTGTGTGCCTACATCAATATGTCACTTTCCTTGTCTCCCCCATGACTGCCCTTTAGAAAGTAAATATAGCAATATTTCAGTGCCAATCTGCTGGTTCTGTAAACCCCCCCCCCCAAGACTGTGGCTTGGAGGAGGAGAGGAGAGCATATTTTGTCCATGGGTAGATTTCAGTGAAAGCGACAGATGTCTTTCATTAAACCTCCCCAGAACGAGCTGTTCAGGAAGCAATATGTATCCAGGCAATATAAATATTTCATAAAGCCATAATAGATGTTATCATAGATCCTCCCTCCAATATTTATTGCACCCATAATCTCTGATACACTGTGCTGGGCCATGCGCTTCCTCTAGCACAGACACCCAGGTATGTAGGAGATCATATGAAATACACTGTGAGATCTGCCATAAATTGTTCTTAAAAAGACTTGGAAGCTATTTGTTATTTCCAGTGCTTTGGCTGCCCTGCTGCTGCTGCTGATGGTGGGGTATCTGAGGATAATGAAACAAATCTGTTTGTTGAAGGCACCTTTTTATGGAGGGTTTTCAAAGCAGACAGACTTAGTATAAATCTCCATCCTCAGACCATCAGAAAACATTTAAACTGCAGTTTCATGACCTAAGAGACTTGCATAGCAAATTCCAGCAGATGCAAGTAGGAGAATCTAGGAATCTACATGGCTGCAGATTTCTTTATGGCCAGAAAACAAAGGACATCCCAAACTCTCCTCTGAATTTTCTCCTGGAGTTGGGAGCCCTGAATATTCAGCTCAGCATTCCAATTAGTGGCCAGCACTGCTCTGATGGAAGGTTGCAATGTTTGGGAATTTTTTCACACCATGACAGAAGTTCATACAATTGTGCATGACATGGAGAAAGTAGACAGGGACATTTCTCTCTCTCTCTCTCCCATAACATTGGCAACCAATGAAACTGAATGTTGCAAGATTCAGGAGAGAGAAAAGAAAGTACTTCTTCAAGCAGTGTGTAGTTAAACTATGGAACTCAAAGCCACAAGAGGCAGTGATGACCACCAAGGCCAAGAGAACATTGCTGCACACTCCTCCTCATCTGGTTCTTATTTGGGTAACACACAAATAGAGTAAGTTCATGAGGAATTGTATGCATTAAAAATTAAGAGGAGCACATTGTCAGACCACTGGCCCATTGAAGTAAGCAGAAGGAAGCCGACAGCCAGTGCCACCCCCGGGAAGAAGAAGAAGAAGAAGAAGAAGAAGAAGAAGAAGAAGAAGAAGAAGAAGAAGAAGAGTTTGGATTTGATATCCCGCCTTATCACTACCTGGAGGAGTCTCAAAGCGGCTAACAATCTCCTTTCCCTTCCTCCCCCACAACAAACACTCTGTGAGGTGAGTGGGGCTGAGAGACTTCAAAGAAGTGTGAGTAGCCCAAGGTCACCCAGCAGCTGCATGTGGAGGAGCGGGGACGTGAACCTGGTTCACCAGATTACGAGTCCACCACACTTAACCACTACACAACACCGGGAGGTGGGGCAGACTGAGGTTGTTGGGGTAGCCATTGGTCTATCAAGCTCAGTATTATCTACACTGACTGGCAATAGTTCTACTGAGTTCCAGCAGTGGGCATCCCTAGACTTCCCCGGCGATGCCAGGAATGAAACTTGGGGCCTTCTCCATGCAATGGAGATTCCCTAATACTACGCCCTTCCCCTAAAAAAGTACTGTGGAAAAGAGGACCATAAATTGAACTGTGTTCTGTGCAACAATTTATTCTGATGCTTGCTCTCTGGTGACACCACTGATCTTGCAAGCCACCATTTAGGATGTGGGGTGCATTCCGATGTGGGGAATATTGCATTAGTTCTCCTGGTTATAACGCCCAGTGCTTCTGTCCCATTTTCTAATGTTCCTTTCACACTGCAGTGCCTGTTGCATTATCAAACTGCAGCTTTTTGACAGATATACCAGCATACTATGCTAAATTTCATTCACATTAGTGGGCATGGCAAGGCACAATAACAAACATCGTTGGACGATGAGCTATAAATTCTGCAAAACCTGTTATTAGTAAGGCTATTGTCACTACGGCCTAACCAGGTTGCAAAATGCTTGGGTTGAGTAAATATTTTCAAGGACTGTGGTTGGATGAAAAAATGGTGAGGCGCTGAGGTGGCAGAAGGTGATTGGGCGAAGGATGAAAAAGCCAATAGGACATTTTCTTCCTAAATATAGTGTGTGTTAAAGGCTATGCTCTCACAGAAGAAACGTGCTAAGAGGAAGGCATGCTTGGCAAATCCACACCATGGAAACCAATGCCCCCACAGTGGAAGGATGTGTGGTTCCAGAATTGGCCACCACAGTCACTTACGGACTCATTGTTAAAACCATGTTTATGGAAGACAATCTTACTCGGCTACGAATGATCACCAAAGAAGAAGAAGAAGCTCTCACAGATTCTTTGGACTCTGTCTGGTAATGCATTAGGGGGGGGGATGTCTGACTAAATTGGGTATATGGTTGGAGACTCCTTATTGAACCCTCAAAGGAAATTTGCATACTCCTGTTGCATACTCCTGTTCCCACTTGATTCACCCACAGAAACAGCAGAAAAGATCTGTATGCTGGCATCCTGGCTCCAATTCCATCGCCTTCCTTCCATAATTTTCTAGGTTGGTGGGATTGCAAACAGATCCTTTCTGGAACCAACTAACATGGAAATGAGCACTAAACTTGCACTAGATTTCCAGAATTGGCTTTTCCATTGTATGGAAGTTCAAATATAATGCAGAAACTAACATTGAGGAATACAGCAAGGAAACAGAACCAAGTGCCATGTGAATGGAGCTTAACTGACAATCACCATTCTCATACTGTTTGTATGAGCAAATGTGATGAATTTGACAAGCAAGGGAAGTGCTGGACTTCATCTGCAAGTACATTTCCATTAACCAGGGGTGCTGTTGACACACAGGTGTAATTGGTGATGCCCTGAGCCAATCGTTTCCTCCCTGCTCTATTCGCAGGCAGCTGTAGTGTGGGTGTTTGTCATTTTCCTGGTTTTTTGTCGCTTTAGTCTGACACTGCCTGATAAAGATCTGAAACCCTTGAAAACGAAAGCCTGACAAGCCCTGGTCTAATTTGACACATTTACAACAAGGGAGGCATTCATTGCATTAGACAAGCTGATGCAGCTCTCAAGCCAGGAAAGGAATGGCATGTTGGAGTGGCACAGAGCCCCCTTCCTTTCTATTGTGTTATCTCTCACTAATCATTCCCAGGCACTCCCCAGTAATATTAATCAAAGGCTCAAGCATCACTCCTCCGTGTGCTAATGATTCATTTCTCTGAACCGAGGAACTTTGAAGAGCTTACAATTGAGTGGTAAGCAGGATAGGGAGAATTCACTTGAAATACAGTTTTCATAATATGAATGTCTTTGTTCCTACAGACATTTCCCAGTGATCCTTTCAATAGTCTGGGAGATTGAAGGCTTTATTTGCAATCCCATATATGGTTGTGATTGCAAACATCATGTCAGCAATTGACTGTACTGAAGGCCATATTGGTCTCTGACAGGTCTGGTACCCATTACTGCTTCAGACAAGCATTCTGAACAGTTCTGGATTGCTGGTGTTTTAATCTCCTACAGTGCTCCACAGAGATGCTACATCAGGGTCAGTTTGGGGGGAAGTAAAATGTTAGCTCCTATTAAGTCTACATTATTGTACCCAAGGACAGCTACCTGGTCCTGACTGGGGTGCTAAGGTCCACTTATTCATACCATGTCCTGAACACAAATCAATCCAAAGTATTGGCTATTGTTATTTCCTCTAGTTAGAATCATAGAATCATAGAGTTGGAAGAGACCGCAAGGGCCATCCAGTCCAACCCCCTGCCAAGCAGGAAACACCATCAAAGCATTCTTGACATATGGCTGTCAAGCCTCTACTTAAAGACCTCCAAAGAAGGAGACTCCACCACACTCCCTGGTAGCAAATTCCACCGCCGAACAGCTCCCACTGTCAGGAAGCTCTTCCTAATGTTTAGGTGGAATCTTCTTTCTTGTAGTTTGAATCCATTGCTCCGTGCCTGCTTCTCTGGAGCAGCAGAAAACAAAAGGATACATAAATAATTGCCAACGGATACATAAACAATTGTGTTTCTCCCATTCACATTATGTTTCCTTTGCACTGAAATGAATGTAGTGGAACAGCATTAATGACAACACAAGTTATGTAATGTAGTGGAATAGCATTAATGACAACACAAGTTATGTAATTTACCCAATTATTTACATAATTTGCATAATTTTACCACAATGAGAAAAATACCATATGAACCCATATGAACTGACTGTGACCCTGCAATCATCATCTGAGGCCCTTCTTCGTGTGCCACCTCCACGAAAGATCTGGAGAATGGTAACATGAGAACGGGCCTTTTATGTGGTGGCTCCCTGCTTGTGGAATGCTCTGTCTAGGGAGGTTCACCTGGTGCCTTCGTTACATATCTTTAGGTGCCAGGTATAAACATTCCTCTAATCCCAGGCTTTTGGCGAATTAAGCAATCTATGGCCTTTTAAACTGTGGGGTGTGTGCTATTGTTTTTGTTTGTTACTATGTTGTGCTTTTCTATGCTTTTATATTGTAAACAGCCCTGTGACCCTCAGATGAAGGGCTGGATAGAAATTTTAACAACAACAACAACAACAAAAACAACAACAACAATGATTTTAGCAGAAGACAAACTGCAGCAGAATGGAAACAGTCCTGCGTGTGATGAATTTAAGGCAGAATGGAAAACGAGGGCCTCTTACATCCCTTCCTGCATCATCATTTCTGTGTGCATGGGAAGCTTATCCACCAGCTAAAAGGCTTCTATGATCATTTTCTACCTTAAGGGGGGGGGGACCCACCCTGCCCATACCCTAACAAGTCTGAATTGATTAACAGGAAATATGGGTTGAAACTGATGCTTTCCTTAATTAAACCTTCTACTTTGAAGGAGTGCTCCCTCTTTGTCCCATCATTTCATTTCATTTCCCTCTGCTTCTAGATAGGGAAGCACCAAGGCAATTGGCTATTTAAGAAGTTGGATCCTGGCACTTATATGCATAGCATCCCTTAATGTTAAATATAGACTAATGACCTCCAGAGGGAGACCATGCCTGTGTGCCAGAACCTCATTACTCCATCCCTGCCTCAGGCAGGCAAGCAGGTCCTAGGAATTCACCTCCAACCGGAAAAATAAATAAATAAATAAATAAATTTCAAGCTGTACTTTTCTCAAAGGCATCCAAGCTGGAGAAGAGGTGGCCTGGGCTGTCAATATTTGATAGAAGCTTATAATTAGCTCCTTCATTTCAGTATGGGGTCATCTGACTCCTAATCAATCCCTTGTGGTTTTGAATCATGATCTCACATTCATCTTGTCTAGATTATGCTTGACAATTCTTACACAGTTGATTCTTATTCCAAAAGTCACAGGGCTGCTCATGATTTGCGGCATTATCCTGTTGGAATTGAGATTTGGAATGGTTGCGCTTTTATTAAACCCTCCATTTTCTAATATAATTATAGTTTTGCTTGTTTCATGTTTAGACATTCCTGAAATCGTCCCAGTTGTGAAAACTGCTGTCAGGGCCTTGAAATGCTTTTGAGGTGGGGAGTGTTTGGGGGACAATGCATTCCTCAACAACTAATTATGATGGTAGCATAAATGTTTGTCAATTCCTTATGGGGGAATGTTCTTTGCAGTTGTCATCCGAAGAAGATTTCCCAAAGCAAGGCCTTTATCTGGAAGCTTGTCTGTTACAGTCGTGTGCCCTTTAACATTATTTTGTGGTTGTATATGACAAGGACATTTCTGCGCACACATCCAATCAAGTGTTTCTGAGGACAAGAGGGACCAACCGAATCCTCTGGGGATTATGCGAATAAATGCAAATAACCGCAGCAGTGGCTGTTGATTCTGCATATCAGAGTGCTGCACTCTCAGAAAGGAAACCAGATTGCTGGAAAGAAAGTTTGCAATCCGTTCCCAAACAGGGAAATAAAACTACTGTAGCCACAAACCTTCTCTTCCCATTTGTCTTTTACAGAATGTCTGCTCCTTTTCTTGGTGTGGAGGCGATGGAAGGCTCACATTGGTGCATAGGTATATTGACATATGCAAATCAGTGGATTAGGCATCCAGGTTTTACCGCAGACAGGCTTTCTCCTTTTGAAAGCATTGCTTTCACTCTGTTACATTATCAAAGTATGACAGGTTAAATACACACAAAAAACGACGACTGAAGGTGTTCGCATACAGAGAGGAAACCCTGTGGAAATAAACAGTAAGCCTTGCCAGGCAGTGCTCTGTAGAAAATACTGTTCATCAGAGAACAGCAAAGAAATTGCTCAATCCCTGAATTTTTGAATGTAGCAAAAATGAATATAAAAAGAACCTTGCTAGCTCAGGCCAAAAGCACATCTAGTCCAGCATCCTGATATTTGCAATGGCCGAACAGATTCCTATAGGATGTCTAGGAAGCAGGACCCCTAAATAAAATAACACTTTCCCAACTTGTGCTAAATAAAGGAGCAACATGCATTATTATTATTATTATTATTATTATTATTATTATTATTATTATTATTTGGGGGGATAACGTATGTTTAGAAATGGAAATGAGATAAAATGCTTATTTAGATATTTATTTTGGAATAAAGTACAGTGGTACCTCTGGTAGCGAACGGGATCCATTCCGGAAGCCTGTTCGCAACATGAAAAGCCTGCAACCTGAAGCGCCGTATCTGTGCAGGTGCGCAGTGTGATTTGGCACTTGTGCACATGCGGGATTTAGTGCTTGTGCGCATGTGTGAGTGGCGAAACCCAGAAGTAACCCTTTCTGGTACTTCCGGGCCGCCGCAGGACACAACCTGAAAAAACGTAACATGAAACAAACGTAACATGAGGTATGACTGTACACATTTAAGTATGAATTCCATAAATTAAAAACCCACATAGATTAGTGAAGAAAATGGATGGAATGAACACATGCAAAACTGACAGTGCCTGGAAATAGACTGATCATCTACTCCTTGCACTCTGGGATTAGAAGTGATGCTTTGGCATGTATATCTCTATCTATCTATCATCTATCTATCATCTATCTATCATCTATCTATCTATCTATCTATCTATCTATCTATCTATCTATCTATCTATCTATCATCATCTATCACCCCAAAATCTCACAAATCTACTTCAACATGACATGTGTGTATGCTTGCATGTGTGTGTGTGTGTGTGTGTGTGTGGATTATGGTTGTTAATGTCATTCCATTAGACATAAAACCACACAAGCCAGGCTATTTATTCACGGTGTCATTAAAATATTCCCACCTTTTTGTGCTTATATTTATGGGTATGGAAGGGCGGACAATGCACCTCGCTTAGTGGAACAACTTCAGAATGATTCATGGATTATATGCTTTACGTCCAGCCTCTCGTGGTACTTTGTTAGCACATATTGATTGCCTTTTGCAGAGTTTATTGCTGCATTAGTAAATCAGGGGAAGATTTACTATGCAAGTTTTAAATACTCACCGTGAGGACCTTCAAGCTCTTTGTGATGGGGATAACCCCAGCAAAACACATAGAATGGGGCAAAGATCAACACGAAGAGGTGAGCACGGGAGGAACATGGGAGTGATTTTCTGCTTCAGAAATATACTTTCCACTAACTTTATTTATCTGAGCTTCATTAGCAATGCAGTCATCCATCTAATATCCAGTGGGAATCCATGTTAATTCCCTTTCCCACTCTGTGGGGCTTAGCAATGATAATAACAGGATTTCTGTGAGATGTTTGGGGAGACATAGCATGGTTATGAAACTCAGCATCAGTGAGGACTGCTTAAAGGAAAGGATAGACTTGGGAGTTCTCTGCTCCTCTTCAAAGTCCTAGATTTTCAAGTTTGTTGTAAGATTTGTACTGCACAGCAGACGAGTCCAAGGTACCAAGCTTTGGATCAAGGTCGTAGTGGTGGTAAGACTAGATCAGGCATCCCCAAACTTCGGCCCTCCAGATGTTTTGGACTACAATTCCCATCTTCCCCAACCACTGGTCCTGTTAGCTAGGGATGATGGGAGTTGTAGGCCAAAACATCTGGAGGGCCACAGTTTGGGGATGCCTGGGCTAGATGATGCATTGTTAGCTCCAGAGCAGTGCTTCATCCCTCTTAATATTTTGCTTTTGTTGGGGGGGGGTCTTTTAAATTCATTCCACAATAGTTCCCATTTAGTGAACCAGAGTCTGTTTTTAGAACAGGACATTTCCTGCTTAAAAACCTTACACACAAGCAGAAGAACATAAGAAGAGTCTGCTGGATCAGTCCAAAGGCCCATCTAGTCCAGCATCCAACCAGATGCTCTTGGAAAGCTCACAATCAGCATTTGAATTCAATAGCACTCTCTCATAGAATTGTAGAGTTGGAAGGGACCCCAAGGGTCATCTAGTCCAACCCTCTGCAATGCAGGGATCTCAGCAAAAGCATCTATGTCAGATGGCCATCCAACCTCCTCCTGCTGTTTCCAGCAACTGGCATTCAGAGGCAAACTGTCTCTGACAGCAGAGGTAGAATGTAGCCATCAGGATCAGTAGCCACTGAGAGCCTTATGCTTAAGCATAGAATCTTAGCATCACAGAATTGGAAGGAACCCAAGGTTCATCTAGTCCAACCCACTGCTTCTTGTGGGAGGAAATTCTAAAGTTTATCTAGTTTGTACTGTGTGATGAAGGACTTTCTTCTGTCTCTTCTGTCCTGGCTAATGCTTCCACAAAGTGATAGTGCTCTTGCCCATACAGTATGCTTCTCAGCTGAGGCCAGTCCCACCCCCCCCCCAAAAAAAAATCATTTTCCATGTTTCTCATCTAGGATGGGGGGAGGAATCCTCCTTTCACTCCTATGATTCTGTGAGGTTCTTGGCATCCATCTGCTTCAGGAGTGCCTTTGGTGGTGAAGTCAACCTGTTGGAAGGTTACAGCGCCTGCTGTGGCTACAGAGACCGATCAGGAAGAGGCATGGTGCCTGGTGCATGAAGGAAGTTCCCCAGAGAGCACTTCCTTGGGGATCCGGCCCATCTTCCATTCTGCAGGCATGACCAAGCCATCATAGACACCACTGAGATTCTGTGTCAAGCAGGTTTCTTAAAGGGGGCTAGGATAATATGAGGAAGATCATAGCTCATTGGAGGAGCCCATGCCACCTTGCTTTCTGGGCAACCACCTGAGGGCCACATGCCAGTGGTGGGCAGGGACTCAAGTTGACTTTGTAGACAAGGAAACTTTTTGTACACACCCCTCTTTGTCCATAGAGGCAAGCAAGAGGGATCATACCTGGATAGCTCACTTGATTAGAGAGTATGGTGCTGATAACGCCAAGTTTGCAAGTCCAATCCCTGTATGGGACAGCTGCACATTCCTGCACTGCAGGTGGTTTGACTAGATGGTGACCCTCAGGGTCCCTTCCGACTCTATGATTCTGTGCAAGTTCAAGCACGCATTCCAGCAAGGCAAGAACACTCAAGGAGGGTGCAATGCAAGGCCAGAGCTGGGTTGGGTCCTGGGGAGATCCTCAAGGGCTGGAGAGGCTTTGAGGGCCACATTTGGCACCTGGGTCTGCGCTTCCCCACTCCTGGTCCTTGAGAGTCAGCCCATTGACTTAGTGAGACATCTGAATAAGCATGCATAGGACGAGGCATTAACAAATCATGCTCAGCCACTTCCAGATTCACAAAGCCAAGAGACACCTGAAGCTCCCAACTAAAGCTTTTCAAATGGAGAGGAGATTAGATGTGATCCTATGCCAGAACCATTAATACTAGCCTTGGGAGTTAATGATTCTTAAAAGAAACTGCTGTTTCGCTGTCCATTTGTCAGGGGCAAGTAGTGTATAGACCTTGGCTGCTGAACATGAGCATATTTAACAGTCGTCTTTCTTGCTGCTTTCTTTTTGTCCTTAAAAAAAAAAACCTCACACAGTTAATATTTTATGTGCATCTGTAGGGCAAAGAATTAGTTTCCTTCTCCAGGACAGTTTTTAATAACTTCCCCACCACTTCTATCATTCTCTAATTGCTTTACTGGGAAGCACAGGGAATTCTTCTTAAGGTTCCTTTGCTGTCAAGAGTCGGGCTTAAGATGAGTCCAGGGGTCACCAGTGTGGTGTCTAAAGACACGCATGCCATTACAGAGAGACCTTTCCTGGCACCCACAGGGTCTCTGGTGCCCACAGGCTGGAGGCAGAGCATAGCCATCCTGGCTAGTAGCCACCTCATCCTCCACAAATTTGTCCACTGTTCTTTTAGAGCCACCCAAGTGGCTCCTGTGGGAGCAGATGCCACAGTTTAACTAATTGCATGAAGAAGTACTTCCTTTTGTCTATCCTGAATCTTCCAACATCCAGCTTCATTGGATGTCCATGAGATCTTATGTGAGGAGAAAACCTTTTCTTGGTCCACTCTCTCCATGCCAAGCATAGTTTTACAAAGTCCCAAACACTGCAACCTTTCCTCGTAGCAGAGCCACTCCATGCCCTTGATCATTTTGCTTGCCCTTTGATGAACCCTTTCCAACTCAACGATATCCTTTTAGAGGTGAGGTGACCAGAACTTTCCACAGTGCGCTGTGGTCTAAACCACTGAGCCTCTTGGGCTTGCCGATCAGTATGTTGGCGGTTTGAATCCCAGCAACGGGGTGAGCTCTGTCCCAGCTCCTGCCTACCTAGCAGTTTGAAAGCATGTCAGTGCACGTAGACAAATAGGTACCACTGTGGTGGGAAGGTAAACGGCATTTCCGTGTGCTCTGGTTTCTGTTATGGTGTTCCATTGCATCAGAAGCAGTTTAGTCATGCTGGCCACATAACGCGGAAAGCTGCCTGTGGAGAAACGCCGGCTCCCTTGGCCTGAAAGTGAGATGAGTGCCGCAACCCCATGGTCGCCTTTGACTGGACTTAACCGTCTAGGGGTCCTTTACCTTTACCTTTTTACATGCAGTTGCACCACAGACTTGTATAACAGCATTATGACACCTGCTGTTGTATTTTCTGTCCATTTCTTAACGATCCCAAGCCATGGGATTTGCCTTTTTTTTACAGCCGCTGCACACTGGGTTGCATAGGAGACAACTTCTAGGGGCTGAGGTCCCTTTGCGCCCACCCAATAAAATATTTCAGGGGGCTGGGCCTCCTAAAGTTGATGGGCATTGCCATTCAAATAGTGTGATCTTGTGATCAATAATGCCCACTCTATATTTTATTCAAGTTGGTACCCCTGCTGGGTTGACTATGTCTCCCTCAGTGTACCCATTCCCCAAACAGAAGAGACATTTTCCCCTCACTTTCACTGCCACCCCCTCCAAAGTTTGGTTTAAATTTTCAACCTTTTCAAATACTGGCCCAGCACTAGGTGAGAAATTCAGCTGCAGATCTCAAGCATGTCATCACATTTGACCCTGAATTGCTAAGAGAATGACTATTTTATCGTGGAGTGGAGCTCATAATACCCCTTATCATTCACAGATCCACCGAAGTACAAACTTCATTTTCAATTCTGTGGTTCCCATTCTGCGCATTCTGCACCTCCCATGGTTCCTCGGGACATACACAGGCATGAAATCTTAATTAAGAAGCAGGAACAAATAGTTTCATGCAAGACTGATGTTTTGACTTCCTTGTCCTTTGTGGACGGTTCCTAGGCAAACCCCCACTGTGACTACCGAGCTGCTAATTTAACAAAAGCTACGGAGCTCTTTGCATTTATGGGCTTGGCACCAGCAAATTTCAGCACAGAGAGAGATTGAAGTGGTGGTTGCTGATCACTTTTCTTAACAACATTCCTCAACACCTGCTGTTTAAAAATCACCCAAGGGAATGATGTCAGGAGTGGGCACCTGTGGTGCAGGCAGAGCTGTCCAACAAAGCATGAATTTGGAAAAGTGGCATGATTATCCTTATTGCTACAAGTGCTGTGGCAAAAAAAATCTCTTGCATTCCTCTCCACCAAACATTTTTGCATCACTTAATTTTTTTAATATACTTTATTATTTACATTTTTTCAATACTTGGTACAGATATGACATCCAATATCATATACTCTCACAAGTGAGACAGAGTGCATGATGCAAGGTAAAATAAAACAGGCATAGGATATTTTCTTACTAAACCATTGTCCAGAAATGCTTAGGAATTATGTCTGACCACAAGAGTCTTTGTGAAATTGGAAGAAGTAATTTACCATCTTGTTTATTAATGCAAACAATGAAGGGGGTACTAGGTAATTGCCAGGCATCAGGGAATCCCCCCCCCACTGTAGGCTGCCAGGAATAAATAGACAAGGAGAGCTCTTAACAATGTCTTTTATTCAATATTCACAGAGAGAGGCTTAGAAATGCAGCCTCTTGGACTAATAATGCTGCTCCAACTAATCTCCATCCCCCTTCTCTCCCCAGTCATCAACAGTACCACCCACCTTACGGTGGCTGCTTAGGGACATTGCTTCCAAGTCCTTTGCTCTCCTACTTTCAGTGCTCTCTGGGTTCTGGGAGAAGGGGGGTCTGGAATGCTTTCTAGTGATAACGTGTCACCCAGCTGCTCTGGCTCGGCTTCCCCCTCCTCCTCTCCCATTATTTCCCAACTTTGCCCCTCATCTACCTCTGAGCCGTGACCTTCCGCATACCACTGTTGTAAATCCATACTGTCTTCCTCTTCTCTGGAAGGTTCAGGAGTAGGAGGTGGTCTCCACCATTCCTCCTCTGTCCGTCCCTGAGAGTAATTGAGAAATATTTCTGCAATTTGGCTCCTCTAGCCTGTTCGTTGCACTCTGTCACTTTCTCCACAATGGCTAGTCCCCAGATCCTATTCCACCAACCCTGTAGAGTAAAATGTGTATGGGAGCTTCATGGCTGAGCAACTTCCAGATCTGCAGCTGCAAGTAAGACAATCATAAGATCTTTATTTAACACATTTGGCCTTTTGTCAAGAAATATTGACTCTAAAGCTAGTCCATTGGAATAAGTTGTTGCACTATTGTTGCTACTGAAGGAATTTTTTTTATTTTGCTTCGACTCAGACCAACACGGCTACCTACCTGTAACTATTGTTGGAGACGTTATGAAATATTGCCCCAATTAATGGGAAAAGAAATTGTGTTTGGAAATTATCAAAGGGGAAAGAAAATGAAGGTGAAATTAGCAATTTGAAAATGTGTGAAAATCCATTATATTTACAGAAACACAAGACCTTCTGATGAGTGTGTTGAAAAATGACATTGTATGATTTTGCTTCCAACATAAAATACCGTAATTCTGTTCTGCTGTTACATGCACAGTTTCTTCAAAATGCTACTTATATCACACATCTATAGCTATAAACCAAATGGTTGTACGAAGAATGTTTTGGAAGAGTTTGCAAAGTTATCATTCAAGTGAAATTATTGTGGGTCAGGTGTAGATTTATTGTTGCTCTTAATTGACTTTTGAGGTGGTTAAGGTAGGGTTGTGAGTGTCTTTTCTTTCATTCTACAAATCATCTTGCCAGTGGTCCGCACTCTGCAGTTTTCTTGGGGACCCAAACATCAACTAAGCCTAGGGGCAGCCAGGGAGGCTGAGGGTCACTGGTGATTCCTGTGTCCCATACAATCCAACATTACTCTGCTTTAACAAACATCACCACTACCATGGCTCTTCAGAATTCTGCAGGCAGTGTTCTGGACAGCATTACTTTGAAAGGCCCATAATGGAGGTTTTATGGCCTATTGGAGGACAAAGAAAAGATCTGTAAGGTCTATTGGAGAGCATCAAAATTGATAATGGTGTAACCCTGGTATTATTTTTTTTAATGCATAAGCAAGAATGCACACCACTCTTCTACCTCTTAATTATTTCAAGGTAAGAAAGTGCAAGAGAGAAATTCTACACACACACACACAGAGAGAGAGAGAGAGAGAGAGAGAGAGAGAGAGAGAGAGAGAGAGAGAGAGAGAGAGTTAAGGGATTATGGAGGAAAGTTAACCCCTTTTACTTCCCCCGCTTAAAGTCCATGAACTGATTTGTTTGCAGCTTGGCAGTCTTAATCCATGCTAGATTAAGAGTGCCTATAAATTTCAGCCACTTTGGCCAAAAGCATGGGGAGGGATTTACAGACAATTTCTTCTGGATGGGATGTTAGACATTAAACCTGATGCTGATGCTTACTGTGTTTGCCTTAATCCTGCTCACTGCACTTTGAGGAGGGATGCTGGCATGGCTAAGAATCCCTGCTTTGAATGAGTACTCCATCCTTAGAAAGGCCTGGCAAGACAGGGGCAAACTTCATGATCCAAGCTGAGAATTAATTTTAGAAGCTTTCCCAGGTAAAGAGAAGTTCAGGAGGAGCGGAAGGCATGAATGAGGATACACTGAAAAAATGGAGCGGGGACAATCTGCTCATCCATCTACATGGAAAATGTCAATTGATATTGCGGCAGTTGAGTGATGAACTCACAGGCACTGGCTCAGCTGCTGTCAGTCATGGCACAGCAAGAAAATCAATTTCATCTTGATTGCATGTTAGGAGGTAAAGTTTGGAGCCATCTCTCTCAGAGTGGTTTGCTGTGAACTCCACTAAAACTTATGACAATGGCATTTCTTCTGGTCCCTGATGTACACATTACCTCCCAACAATGTGAGTCCCACGGAATGGCTTGAAGGTATATAAGGCCACCAAATAAAGCAGGTCTGGGTGGATGGATGGAGGATCAGTAGGAAACCTCATGTATGGCCCTTTCGGTTTCATAACAGGCAAGATTTGATTTGGTTTGGTTTATTCTTCCATCTCTATCCCGCCTTTCCTCCAAGGAGCTCCAGTGGGCATGCGTGGTTCCTTCCTTGTCCTCTTGTCTCAATACCAACCATGTGAGGCTGAGAGGAAATGACAAGCCTCAGGTCACCCAGTAAGTTTTGTGGTTGAGTAAGGATTTGAACCTGGGTCCCACACTCTGACCACCACACCACACAAAGTCAAAGTATGCTCCCATTGCTGCTGTGTGCTTTTAGCATTGCAGCTGTGATGCCTGGGCCTGGAAGGATAAGCCATGATTGAAAGAGCAGTAGAAAATCTATTTCCCACCCATGGGAGGAGAAGTCCAGGAGCTCTGCAGGGTGGGAGGATGAAGAGCATGGAGTGGTTTCCTTATAAAGAAAGGCTGCGGCATTTGTGAGTTTTTAGTTTAGAGAAAAGGGGAATAAGAAGCGACATGACAGAATTTTATAAAAATTATGCATAGCAAGGAGAACGTGAGTGGGGAAGTGCATTATTAACCTATGGAACTCACTTCCACAGGGTGCAGTGATGGCCACCGACTTAGATGGCTTGGGTGATTGGACAAATTAACAGAGAAGGCGATTATTAATGGCTACTTTCCATGATGGTTCTGCTCTGCTTCCACAGTCAGAGGAAGTAATGCTTTTGAATGACAGCTGATGTTATTCCACTCCCCGGGAGGAGAAAGTGCTCTTGTGCTCAAATGCTGGACCAGAGGGGATGTTTGCCAGCTCCAGGAGGCTCATCTTATGTTCTTATGCAGGATGTGATGGGAAATGGCCAAGTCCTTTCTGCCAACCCTTAAAATGCTATGCTAAAGAGAGAGAAAAATGGGGCTGGGTGGTGCTCTGGCTGGAATTCAGCTATAAAGTACATTAATTACGGGAATTCCAATAAAAATTGTGGCCATGTGACACTCCCCAGACGAGCCAATGAACCCACCCTTGGCTGCGCTCTGCACCAAGTTCATTCATTATCACAGGGCACTTTATATCAAGTGTCACCAAAGCACTGTGGGGCTTGTGAAGCGCTCAGAGGCATTGAGCCCATTATGCGCCTTCAAACGGAGGGCAACAAATGAAGACAGCTTTTAAAATAATGCTAATAAAAAATTCTCCGAGGCTCTTTTGCAAATTAATTGTCATTTGCTTTCTCGGAGACAGAGCAGGCTGTAACAAAGCAACAGTGCTGCTTATGGGAATTCTTTTGGCTTGATGGGAACCCCACAGAGGCAGCCCATGCAAACAGGAACCTGTAGTGTACCATTGCTGTGCATCTAAACAGAAATAGGGAAGGCCGTTTTCCATGTGTCCTGTGTGGAAAGCTTTGATCCATAGGAAATCATGATGGGGAGGTATTTCCTGGTCAGCCACAGGACTGGCCTGGAATCCTAGGGTTGTCTCAAACCAGGTTCAACACAGAATACACTTATGAAAAGCAATGGACCTGAGTTCTATCTTGCTAGGTCACACCAATGGCCCATTTAGTCCAGCAGACTCCCAAGAAGAAGAGTTTGGATTTGATATTCCGCTTTATCACTACCCGAAGGAGTCTCAAAGCGGCTAACAATCTCCTTTCCCTTCCTCCCCCACAACAAACACTCTGTGAGGTGAGTGGGGCTGAGAGACTTCAGAGAAGTGTGACTAGCCCAAGGTCACCCAGCAGCTGCATGTGGAGGAGCGGGGACGCGAACCTGGTTCACCAGACGAGTCCACTGCTCTTAACCACTACACCACACTGCCAGTCAGTGTAGACAGCACCGAGTTTGAGATTCCTGCATTGCAGGGGGTTGGATGACTCTCAGACTCCCTGTCAACTCTACAATTCCCATAGTTTAACTATGTGCTGTGTGAAGATGTGGTTTCATTTATCTGTCCTGAATCTTGCAACCTGTCTTGTCTTTGTGTCACATCATGAAATGAAAATCACTCAGGGGATATTATGAATATATAGATATTTAAATTGTCTTCTGCTTAATCCTAAACTCCAATGTGAGGATCTGGAACAAAACAGGCATAACAAACCTAGTTCTGTTCCATTGCTGCCAGTACACTCTGTTTCATAACTGAAAATGGTCCTTCCATTGGTCTAAAGCTTGGTGGCTTGGTGGGACCTGCTAGTGGTCATAGAAGTTTTGTAGATGGAGCTGTTGCCATTTTTAATATTGTGTTGCTTCTAGAAAAAGAGAAAGATTATTCCATCCCATCAGCAGACTGCAGCAGGGAAACAAGCTTATCCCATCATGACTCTGCTGAGATACCAGCTGCATTTGGTTCCGCTTCATTGTCAACTACTAGCAATGCCATCAGACTATCCTAGCTGCTTCTATCCTAGCTGATTAAAAAGCTCAGCTTTAAGAACTGCTGCCTGAGTTTGCTTTCCTTCCTCCTCCTCCCCTTTCCACATTTCCTTTTGTGTTAAGTCTTTTGCACTGTAAACTTGTACAGAGGTGCTTAAATAATAATAATTGATCCGTAAGCTTCTCTGTGAGCCATTTTGACTGAAGAGTGGAACAAAAATCCATTCAATAAATAAATAAATAAAGAATACCAGAAGCAACAGAGGATAAGGGCTCGTACATATCTACAAAGTGTAGCATAAGTGAGTCAGGATTTAAAGCTTTTGTTCCCCTTGCAAACTCTTCTTGCTGAAACATCCACTTTTAAGTAAAGGACTGTTTCTCCAAATCCTCAATGGCAGTGACAGTATTATCCTTCAACGGGCAAAATAACAACTTAGATTTCCTGTCATTTTTATCCACGGTAATTTCCACAGAGCATTAACAATTCATGGGTATTCTGTAAAGCAGGTTACATTATTTTATTCTTTTTTTTAAAAGCAATTATTATTATTATTATTTACTTGCAACCAAATGTGTTCTTGGCATTGTGTTGCTTTTTGTGATGTCTCAAATCCTTTTTAGAGAGGGCTGGGAAATGTGGGTCAGGCTTTGCAATAAGTGCTCAATTAATCATTATTACAAATCTTCGGCATTTTTCATAATAGCGGATATCATAATAAATTGATTTGGTTTTCAGGGAGATGGCATATGAAAATTTGCTGATCTTTTGTGCAGACAGATTATGTTTCCATTTCAATGGGTTCGGATACCGACTTTCCCACCCCCGTGTACGCTGTGATTATAATACTACAGTATTCTTCTCTTGCATTGGACTTTTAACGGTCTGTAGGAAAGGAGGTTAGTGCTACACATATAGCAGAGGAAGCTACTTTACATCAGGTCAGATTATCTATTCAAGTAGCCCTCTATGGTCCACTCAGACCAAGGTGTTCCTTATCACCTGTTACCTGGCCGCTTTTCTTTTCAAGATGTGAAAAATTGATATAAATACTGCTATATTTTCTGCATGTAGGTAGAACCATGAATGTTTAGAGTTGAAAGGGACGCCGAAGGTCATCTTACCCAATTACCTGCAATGCAGGAATCACAGTTAAAGATCCTTGACAAACTGCTTAAAAAACTCCAGTGGAGGAGAGCAGCGGTGGAGTTTCCTGCTCTGCCACCGGGGGCAGTGGCACATTCTAGGGGTGGGGCGCAGCGCATGTTTTTGGGGGTGGGGCACGCTGTGTGCAATGATGTGGCACGTGTTTTGGGTGGGGGCGCCACACGCAGGTGCGGGGCGCACATATTGGTGGTGGGGCGGGCAGCGGCGATGGCGCCCCTGGGATCGCGTCACTCGGGGCGCACCGCCCCTATCTTCCTACGCCCCTGGAGGAGAGTCCGCCTCCTTCCGAGGTAGTTTATTCTGCTGCTGAATAGCTCTTACAATCAGGAAGTTCTTCGTATCGTTTAGTCAGAATCTTCTTTCTTGTAATTGGAAGTCACGGGTTCAGGTCCAACCTCTCTCTCTCTCATTAATCTCTTCAACAGTAACAAAAGACAAAAATCAGTATAGAAATGTGATAATAGCTAACTAACTAAATTTATATCTCTGAATTCCAGCGGCCGGGAATCACAAATTGGGAGAGTGCTTTTGCATCCAGGTCCTGCTTATTGGCATCCCAATAAGTTGACCACTGTGAGAATGGAATGCTGGACCAGATGGGCATATCAACTCTGATACAGGAGGCAATTTACAGTCATGGTGACTAGTTGCAACCTGTTTAAAGCAGAGTGGCCCTGCTTTCTCTGAAGGCACCTCAAACTCTGCCTTTGTCTCATTGCTCCCCGATTTCAAGCAGCCTGATGATGGGGGCTGCAGAAGCAGCTCCTGAGGTGGCATCAGCTTCCCCTTCCCCATCAACATGGTGCCCTTCTGGGACTACAACTCCCATCAGCCCCTTGGACAGTGTGGCTAAGGTAAGGTGGGTGGCAGATGGTGATGGGCGGTGGCAGCGGCAGACAGCGAGCGAGCGAGTGGTCAGTGGCAGTCAGCAGGTGTGTGGGCGAGCAACGGGGGCAGTGGGATGGTGTGTGTGTGTGTGTGTGTGTGTGTGTGTGTGTGTGTGTGTGTGTCCCATTTTGCCCTCCCAAAATGTTGGAGGGTTTGTAGTAGTCATTAATAATTGTACCCTATATGATTTTGTGCATATACTGTAATTCTGGTGTCAGTATTCGGGGAATCTGATCCCTCCCATGGTGGCAGCCAAGAAGCAAATAAACAATAATAGTTCTTACCAAGTATTTTATTCAATATTCACAGAGAGAGAGAAAGGAATGCAGTCTCCCCTAGATAATGGTGTCACTCCAAGTAAAGTCCCACCCCCTCCGTCTCTCCTATTCTACGTCACCCCTGTGTCAGCTAATCTGAGTTTTTGGCCTCTGAGATTTCTGTTCTACTACCCTCAATACTTGCCTGGTCCTGGGAGGGGGGGGGTCAGGAATGCTTTCCAGAGGCACTGAGTCTGTCAGCTGTCTCTCCCAGGGGCTTCTTCTTCCTGCTGTTCCAATATTTTCCAGCTTCTCCCCTCTGCAGCCTCTAAACTATGCCCTTCTGCAAACCACTGTTCTAAATCTATACTGTCCTGTTCTCAGGAAGGTTCAGGAGAAGGGGGGCGGCCCCCACATTCCTCCTCAGTCCAGCCCATGACACCTGGTGCTCAAATGTCTGCACTGAGTGTCCATACGCTAGAATGTGTAATAATTTACAAGGTCCCCAGGTGGCGCTGTGGGTTAAACCACAGAGCCTAGGGCTTGTCGATCAGAAGGTTGGCAACCCCATGGTTAGTCACGACTGGACCTAATGGTAAGGGGTCCATTTACATTTACCTAACAATTTGGACCAATGAGATCAAAGAGGTCTTTGTGGGAGATTCTGTCTGTGGTCCCCCATGGCTCCAATGTACGGCTTGTATCTACCAGGAGCTGTGTGTTTAGTATTGTGGGCCCAATTTTATGGAAGCTTCCTTCCAGTAGATGTCAGGCAGGCCTCCTCCCTGTTGAACCTCTGGTACCTGTTGAGGCTTTTGTTTTATTCCAGGAAGAATTTTAACTAAATTTTGATTTTATAGTTTTAACTCATTTTGTTTAAATTGTTTTAAGTTCCTTGCACACTACATAGAGACAACTGTAACTAAGTGATATGTAATTCGTTGAAATAAAAAATAAGTTGATGGTCACCCCCACATTCCATGGTTTGATCACATGCTGATGAGTGAAGAAGAAAAAAAACAACTTTCAGAATAATTGCCACACACAGGAAGAACAAGGATATAGTTTGAGTTCCTCACTTGCAGTTTTAAAAATCATGCAATGTGTCAGCACAAATAGAAGTTAACAATATTGCAGTTGTTGTATAAGGGATTATTATTATGACTGGAATGTAATGGAAATTAATAAGATTTTTGGAATGCAGAAATAAAGCAAACAACCAAGCCATCAATTCTAGCATGTGGGGGGGGGGGCACCTTATCTAAATTATATAACTCGGTATTTGAATGATTGGTATTGCTATAATGAGGCTATTATTGGCTTGTAATTGAAAACACACACACACACACACCCTTTCATCTGTTCAGAATTTCCTACCATTCAGTTAATCCAATGACCCTATTCCCATACCCTTCAACTGATCAGGACATCTTGGGTTTTTTCACACGAGAGCACAAAATAATAATAATAATAATAATAATAATAATAATAATAATAATAATAATAATAATAATGTGTTGCTGCAATGTCACACCACAATCTCGCTCTGAAAAAGAACTTTTTTGGCACTGTGGTCCAGCGTAGCACTCAAAATGAATATTTTTTGGGGGTGTCATGCTCTCCCACTTACAATTCAGCTTGAAATAAACCATGGGCAGCCAAACTAAGGCCCGGGGGCTGGATCCGGCCCAATCGCCTTCTAAATCCGGCCGCGAATGTTCCAGGAATCAGCATGTTTTTACATAAATAGAATGTGTCCTTTTATTTAAAATGCATCTCTGGGTTATTTGTGGGGGTATAGGAATTCATTCACACACACACACACCCAAATATAGTCCGGCCCCCCACAAATTCTGAGGGACAGTGGACCGGCCCCCTGCTGAAAAAGCTTGCTGACCCCTGAGATAAACAGTCATTTTCCAAGTTTGCGGGAAAGTGTTGCTGTTGTTTTCCCCAAGCCCAAGTAGAACCCTAAGTGGGAGAGATTTCTCCATCAATGCTTCCTCCTCAGCTTTCAACAAAGCTGCATATTATAAACATTATTTCGGGAGGAATAAAACAAACTATAACATATTTAATTAGTGGAAAAATTGAGTATATATCTTGTTTATGAGCTCCTTGCTGTTTGATGGGTGACATAAACCTGAGAAGAGTTTATGAGCCCAAGAGGTATTTGTGCAGGTTTATAGGAAATGGCAGGAAGACATTATGATGATGATTAAGGGGCAGATTGTTAACTATGGGACATAATCGACTGCTACTTTAATTTACTTAGGCTGGGACAGGATGTGGGAAATGTGGTCACAACAAAGGAGGTTGCTCGCACTTGGAAAGGGGAGGGAGTGGTCACTACAAGCAAAACAAAGTATCAGTAGAGAAAGTAGTAAATCCATTTTTAAAAATAACAGAAGTGGAAAAGACAAAATGTAAAGGTATGTCACAATCCTAGCTGTGGCTACTCAGAAGTAATTCCTACTAAATTGTGTGGGGCTTATTCTCACCTGTGTCTCCCAAAAGTTGTCAGAATTTCCACACCCCAAGAATGGCTTCTACTGGCCAGCTAAACCAAGTAAGGGTATTAGGGTTGCCAGACTCAATAGAGGACAGGACTTCTGTGCCTTTAATTGTCCTGCTCTCTTTTGAGTCTGGAAACTTTAAAGAGAAATCAGCAGACCCTTTGCTTGGAAATTAAACAAAGGGTCTGCTGGTTTCTCTTTAAGGTTTCCAGACTCAAAAGACAGCAGGGCAATTAAAGGCACAGAAGTCCTGTCCACTATTGAGTCTGGCAACCCTAAAGGGTAGCCAGTGGGTCTCAAACCCCCAGTGAGTTAGGGACTTCCCCTGCATGAGAAGACAGACTTGGCAGATTGAGCGGATGAGACCAATAGTGGGTCCAACAGTCAAGAAGGCGGTTTCTGCATGTGAGGGGCAGATTGGGCTCACCAACCTGGGAAGGTAGCCTGTGTAGGAGAAGAGAAACTCTGATCCTAAACCTCTGCTGTCTTGCAGGATATCTTTGGGAGAAGAAAGCCTAAGGAGAAAACCCTACACAGAGTGGAGTCCCAAATATGGTTGGACTGTGGTTTATATGCCTTTTTCTGGCAACTCCTGCAACCAAGCTGGTTGACAAACATATTGCTCTGCTTTCATTTGGACCACACCAGTAAGACCAAGAAGGGGTCTTGTTGGACCTCCATACACACTGCCCAGGCTTGCACCCCCAGATAAGTCACTTTGATGCTGCTAATGCTGTGATTTGACTTCGCCCTAGGAAACACACAAATGGCAACAGACAAATGGCAACAACCAATTCCCAGAAAAGTGAGGTCTGCATTACAGCAGCATCCACAAGAGAAATCCAGTCTATATGAAGGCAATGCCTACTTCCCTGTTCCATCTTAAGACTGTGATCAGAAGCTTCTATGTTTTCAACATCAGCCATCATTTTCTTTTCTCACTTGCTCTGTTTACCATCTGTCTGATGATGAGTTCTGGAGAATCTGAGATATTGTGTACTGTTTTTGGATATTTTGGTTGACCTAGCATGGAGTTTAGAAATAAGGAAGATCTGAAAACGGTTCCTCATCATCCTGGAAAAGTGACAAGTGGGGTGCTGCTGGATTCTGTCCTGGGACTGTTGTTCAATGTTATAAATGATTTGGATGAAGGAATTGTGGGGGTGATAATCAAATATGCAGATGACACCAAAACTGGGAGGGGAAGCTAATGCCTCAGAAGTGAGAATCAGGATTCAAGATGACCTTTTAACATCTACATGCAGCCGCTGGGAGAGATCATCAGAGGGTTTGGGCTGGGTGTTCATCAGTATGCGGATGATACCCAGCTCTACCTCTCTTTCAAATCAGAACCAGTGAAGGTCCTATGTGAGTGCCTGGAGGTGGTTGGAGGATGGATGGCGGCTAACAGATTGAGATTGAATCCTGACAAGACAGAAGTACTGTTTGTGGGGGACAGGAGGCGGGCAGGTGTGGAGGACTCCTTGGTCCTGAATGGGGTAACTGTGCCCCTGAAGGACCAGGTGCACAGCCTGGGAGTCATTTTGGACTCACAGCTGTCCATGGAGGTGCAGGTCAACTCTGTGTCCAGGGCAGCTGTTTATCAGCTCCATCTGGTATGCAGGCTGAGACCCTACCTGCCCGCGGACTGTCTCGCCAGAGTGGTGCATGCTCTAGTTATCTCTCGCTTGGACTACTGTAATGCGCTCTACGTGGGGCTACCTTTGAAGGTGACCCGGAAACTACAACTAATCCAGAATGCGGCAGCTAGATTGGTGACTGGGGGCGGCCGCCGAGACCACATAACACCGGTCCTGAAAGACCTACATTGGCTCCCAGTATGTTTCCGAGCACAGTTCAAAGTGTTGGTGCTGAGCTTTAAAGCCCTAAACGGCCTCGGTCCAGTATACCTGAAGGAGCGTCTCTACCCCCATCGTTCTGCCCGGACACTGAGGTCCAGTGCCGAGGGCCTTCTGGCGGTTCCCTCGCTGTGAGAAGCCAAGTCGCAGGGAACCAGGCAGAGGGCCTTCTCGGTAGTGGCACCCACCCTGTGGAATGCCCTCCCACCAGAGGTCAAAGAGAATAACAATTACCAGACCTTTAGAAGGCATCTTAAGGCAGCCCTGTTTAGGGAAACTTTTAATGTTTGATGGATTTCTGTTTTTTAATATTTTGTTGGAAGCCGCCCAGAGTGGCTGGGGAAACCCGGCCAGATGGGCAGGGTATAAATAATATGTTGTTGTTGTTGTTGTTGTTGTTGTTGTTGTTGTTGTTGTTGTTGTTGTTGTTGTTGTTGTTACTTTAACAGCTTAGAGAACTGGGTCAAACTAACAAAACAAATTTTAATAGGGAGAAATGTAAGGTTCTGCACTACAGCAGGAAGAACCAGTTGCACAAATATAAGATGGGAGACACCTGGCTTGCCAGTAGTACATGTGTAAAAGGATCTAGGGGTCTTTTTCAAGCTTAAAATGAGTCAATAGTGCAATTCTAGGCTGCATCAACAGAAGTATAGTGTCCCAATCAAGGGAAGGAATAGTCTGGCTGTATCCTGCCTTGGTCAGATTACACCTGAAAACTGTGTCCAGTTCTGGGTTCCACCATTTAAGAAGGATATTGAGAAACTGGATTGCATGCAGAGGGCAACCAAGACGATCAAGGGTCTGAGAACCAAGCCTTATGAGGAACGGTTAAGGGATATGGGTTTGTTTAGCTTGGAAAAGAGGAGTCTGAGAGGAGATATGATAGCCATCTTATACCAGGGGTGTCTGTACTTCACCCCTGTTATAAGGACAGGCAAAAACTCCTAGATATCCTTCCCATTCAGTGCTAGCTATGCTTTGCAAATTATCATCACTTGATGGAAAGGCCATGTAATCCTGTGTTCTCTTGGACAGTGTCAAAGGAGCAGTAGGATGCATGAGTTTTCTCTTTCTCTTAGAGTGTTTCGTCTGCCTACTTGGTAACTGAGCATTGCATGCCGAGGCACCAAGATATCCCTCCAATAACTCACACCAAACACCGTAATTTTAGTTTAAGGTTTTTGGCATTAAATTTGGCCACAACTTTATTAAAATACAAATAATAATGTGAGTGGTTGCTTAGGCATTGGTTCCCCAGCCATCTGTCCCCCGCCTGGGACAGATCTGACTCCCTCTAGCCTAGTAGGGGACCCAGTAAGTAAGCACCCCCTGAGAGAGGACGGGGCAGGGGGCACAAGCCCTTCTTGTCCTCTCCCCAGATGCTCCCCGAGGCTCATGCACGGCCTGACCCCTAGCGGGGATAAACAGACAAACATGTGGAGCCCCAGGATTCCTTTAACGCAGGCATGTCAAACCTGTGGCCCTCCAGATGTTTTGGCCTACAACTCCCATGATCCCTAGCTAGCAGGACCAGTGGTTGGGGAAGATGGGAATTGTAGTCCAAAACATCTGGAGGGCCGCAAGTTTGACATGCCTGCTTTAACGGAATACTTCTATATGGCAGCAGCAATCAATGAGGGTCAGGCCCAGCCAAAATCCGTATCCCTCGTCCATTTTATTTGAACCAATGCCTAACCGCAACCTTACAAGTTGTGACTAATTGCAGCGTAGTAGGCAAAAACCACCTGGCACCAGCCAATCAGCCAAGTGGCAAAATTCCTACCAGGCCCCTGAATACAGGTGACCCCATGACAGGCACCGCAAGGTCAGTGCAAAGGGCCTAAACGTAGCGGAGGGCGGGTGGGAGATTTGATGCGAGCAGCAAAGAGGTGGCACAAACTGCTCAGTATGCATATACAGTATATTTCCAGGGCTGTCAATCAAGCAATTGCAACATGCTAAATTCCCCAGCAACAACCATTCCCTCCAATCAGATACCAGAGGTCATCCAAACTGACCCGCCCACCCAGGCCCTGGGATATCTTGTTAGCCCTTCCGCAACCCATGTTCTATCCTATGGACAGAACCTGCTTTGCAGTAAACATATTTTCCGTATCAGTCAGCCTCCCCAGTTCCCCACACTACTTCCTGATCTGAAAAGGCTATGTGGTTGACATGTGGGGCATCCAGGAAGGCTGCACAGTGCAGAGCACTGGTGAGACAATTTGTAGAATCAGAGGAAGGACCACCTTCAAAGTAGCATGAGGAGCAAAGTAGCAAAAGTAAGCATGGCAAAATTCCTGCACACCACCTGACAGAATTTCACAATTCCACCCCCCCTCTAATTATAACTCTGTAAACTCTTTCAAAATATTATTTGCAGACCATTTGGTTTATAGCTATGTGCGTGATGTGAGCAGTGTTTTGACATCTTTAAGATGCTTGTAACACCAGAAGAAAATACTTTTATTTCAAAAGCAAGTAATGCAATCTCATTTTCAATCCCAACATCACAAGGTCTCGAGTTTCTGCAAATGAAATTGATTTCACACATTTTCAAATTGCAGACTATTAAATTCCCCTCACTTAAGATGTCTGCTCTCACTATTAATAATTCCTGTTACTAATAAATTAGACGGCGCCTTCTGCCTGCAAAGCTCCCCCCCCTCCAGTTCTTGCAACGCTCTTCCTAACAACCAACTTGCGTGGTATGTTAACAGGTGGAAACAAATAGCACAAAGTTCAGCAGAAATAACGTAATAATTTATAAGTATAAATAAATACGGGTTTGAGCTTTAAAAAAAGTAACAGCCTCAATTCGGTTGATCTGCAGGCACTTAAACTAGCAGATGATGGGGTTTTTGTTAATATATTATTGAAAATCAAATCTGTACCCCACGATTCCTGCAGTGAACTCAGGGTGGCAAAGGTTGGTGGGAATCAGAAGTGTGGAAAGTTGTTGTTGCACTCAGATCTCCTTGTGAGCAGGGGCAGAGGAAGGGGTGGGTGGTGGGTGCTGTCTGCCCCAGGTGTCACCACTGAGGGGGGTGACAAAATGCTAGGCGGCACTCACTACGGGGCCTGCAGCGCGCCTGAGCCACACGTCTCTCCTGGGAGAGACGCAGTGGCTTGGGCACGTGCAAGCTCCGTGCTGTCCAAACGGTTCGCCTGTTGCCTCTCCCACAGCTGTAGGGCGGCTGAGTGGGAGAAGGCAGGCAGACTCCGGAGGCCGCGTGGTGTACCCCGCCCCTATGAGTGGCTTGCCCCGCTCCTGGGCATGTTGCCCCAGGCACCCGAGCGGCTTCCTCCACTGCTGCGTGTGAGTTTCCCACAAGTAGACGGTTAGCCACTCTGAGAGCAGAATGTCATACTGGATGGGTCTTTAGCCTGATCCAACAGGGCTCCCTTCTTGTTATGTTCTTGTGAGGGAGAGGTGCAGGGTAGAGAAAAGGCAGCTCCCTTAGATCCAACTTAAGTTGTTTATGCCTGCTAGCAAGTACCCATGGTCATTACAATGCACCTGTTTGAGGAAAGTTCACTTTGCACCTTCCTTGTTTATTTCTTAAGTTTATAGATGCATCCTTTGCACAATTCAGTATTCACATACTCAGACAGAGAACGATACATTGACCTTTTAGTTAGATGTCTGGAAATAATATTATTGGACTTCTAATGTTTTCAGTAGCATCTGGAAATTTGCAGGAATCAAACATGACATCGGAAGCTAATTTGCAGCAGCTCCTGAAACTTGTCCCTCTCCCTCTTTTTCTTTTTATTCTCCTTTTTATTAAACAATTTCAGTACACAAAATGGAAAAGACAGAGTGAAGGAAAATACATACATGGATATGAGACAGAACAATAATTCATAAAGCCTTAATACCAAGGTTAAATTAACACAGGTATTAATATGTTAACCAGAAGCAAAAGGCTCTCCATTTCTTTCTGCAGCTGGGATGATCAGAATCGTTAACGTTACAGTGGTACCTCGGTTTGCGACCGCAATCTGTTCCGCAGAGGCAGTCACTTGCCGAAGCGGTCGCTCCCTGAAGGCACACTTTTGCGTGTGCGCAAAGCACCGATAGAGCGCACGCGCACACTACACAAATTGCGTCTGCGCATCCAATGCCACGGAACCCGGATGCAAACACTTCGGCAGTCGCTCGCTGAAGCGGTCGCAAACAGAGGAAAATGTAAACTGAGGTTTGACTGTACATCTAAACCATAGTGGTTGGTGGGACTGTGCTGCTTAACTGGCTTCTCAGTACCAGAGGGAGTGGCAAGGCAGCAGGAACATCAGTTCAGTTCAGGCATCACAGCAGAACCAATCTACCACCCTGCCACTGCGCCCACACCACCATCCCTGCTATGTTGCCTCTCTCCCTCTCGGTAACCAGTGGTGACACTGGTGTTGTTAAACCAGGTAAGCAGGGCGACCCCATTCTGCCATGCCCAGCAGACTGCTATTGCATCTAAAGTTGTGTGAAAATGACCTTCCTCAGTTCTGCACCCTGTTTGTATACACAAATATCCCTAGTGGTTGGTGACTTTTCCATCTGTTAAAAAAGAAGAATCTGATCAGATAAATCATGACTCAATTAATACCGAATGAAATCTACATTGCTATTTTACACCAACCAGGAAGCAAGAGAGCAGGAATGGAAGGAATCAGGGCCATCTTAAGCACACCCGGCGCCCGCAAAGGCCCCTCCGGCACCCCCCCCTTTCCCAAAATTTAGCCTGGGGCGGAGGGCACCATTGGGGCTACCTGACTACAGCCCACTGCCGGCGCTCTCGCTGCTGCCCAGGTGAAACGTTCTTAAAGGGTTAATTTCTTTCCTTCGCAAACTGCATATAGTGCAGGGGAGAGGAGAGTTAATTGCAGGGCATTCAGTATGCAAGGTACCCCCCCCCCACCGCCATAAAGAGGAAGCCAAGGGAAGGTAGAAGGGGAGGGACACACACACACTCTCAAAACTGTCTGCATTTGCAAAGTACTACAGTGAGACCCCACTTCAGAAACAGCAGCAGGAAGTCCCTGCCTGCACCACCCAAAAAAGAGTTACTAGAGAAAAAAGAATCACTATGTAAAGTTGCTTTTCCAGGCCCAACAGTCTATAAATCAAGGTGTGGGGGTGGGGGAGGGACAGCTTTCTCTGAGTCCCACCAATACATATCTGCGTTCCCCAAATAATAAAGAGGTCATGGCCGCAGCATTGGGGGGGGGGAGTGTGTGAGCAGACAGAAGAGATGGTGCACTGTCATCTCTCTCTCTCTCTCTCTCTCTCTCTCTCTCTCTCTCTCTCTCTCTCCCTCCCTCCCTCCCTCCCCCTCCCCTCCCCTCTCCCCCTCTGCAGTCCTACTTCACGCCCCGTAGCCACCCTGTCCTTCACAGAGAGAGGGAGGGAGGGGGGAAGTTACTCACAGTGGCCGAGGGAGAGGAGGAGGCAGTGGCGGCAGAGCCATAGGGCTTAGTGGCTCGTTGCACCCTGCTGGCGCCCTGGCACAATGAGCCACTAGCCCCTATGGGAAGGACGGCTCTGGAAGGAATAGTGGCCAAGCCTATTGAACAATATTATCTGCATAGGCTTGGCTCTACAACTGCACCATCATATTCACATGATGTGAATGTGTGTGTTGGACGGCGAGTGGGTGTGGGTGGCAGGGAGTGTTCACCAAATATATGTTACTCTTCCTGGAAATCTGCATCTACTTTGGTAGAGCCCGACAAGGCAAATTCTTGGAGAACTCTGCAGCAAATTTCTTTTCTGATTAATTTCAGCTCAGTTCTAGTTTCATGGCCATACACCCTTGCTAAGGAAGGGGGGGGGGAGAGAGAGAGAGATCTGGTGCACATAAGTCCAGAGAAAGAAGACAATTGTCTCCAACCTCTCCCGTACAAATAATTCCTGAATCATTTGTGTGTTTGGCTTATTGTCTCACCTATAATCACTCAGAGAGCAGCAGAGCAAATGGGGCACTGTCCCAATCAACCTCAATCCAAGTTCCTCCTAGTCCAGGTCCTGGCCATGATCCTGAGCTTCTCCTCCATACTTTAGTCTCAATGTTGCCATTGTAGAACTCATTGGCTCTGGCTCCACCTATGGTTGGGCTCTTTGCCTCCTACCCTACCACTCCCAATGGGCACCAGCCTCTACTGGCTATTGGGTGGTGGCATCAGAATCATTATAGGAACAATTGATGTGCCAGTTGTAGAATGGCACAACAATTTTTCTGCCCCCCATCTGGCCACCATGGGCTACAGATGTTGTGGTGATCCCACTGCTTTGAAAAAAACAAACAAACACCGTGTGGGGTATCTTTACATTGCATCCTAAGCACTTCAAGTTATGGGATATAAACCTAATCCCTTTAATAGAGCTCTTAGCTATTAAATTAAGTACTTGCTTTGGTAGACCACTGCCATTATTCCTGTGGATTATGTCTTCCTGGTGGCCCATCATCCTTATCCAAATACTTTCTCATATTTCAACCTCTGGAGCTCACTTAACATTCAAAGTGAACCATCCGTACGGCATGCAAAGCCATTGAACTAGCAAGGCATAAATCTGCCACATTTCCCCCAGTGAAATAAATTGCTGCAAGTTAGAATAAAGCACACAAGATACTATCATTTAGCACTGATGATCTGAAATACAGCTGTGGATCAGCACACTTTGCTTCTTTGCTGGGTATTGGGGTAGATACGTGGGTTTTTCTCCCCTCCTCAATGGTCTTGTAACTCACCAGGGATTGGAATAATTCTGACCATAAAATGGCTGTAATATATATAGTCACTTTTATTCTCCTTAGCTGGACTGCTGAAGGTTAAATATTTAAGGGAAAACATAGCAGGTACCGTAGGTTTTAAACTTCACAAGGCAGTAATTGTAGTGTCCAATTCTCTCTTCAGGTGAATGTGGACCTGATGCTTCTAATCATGACACCCATCAATAATGAGCTTCTGGTTGTTCCATGTAGTATTGATAGTGTCATCCATAGCCTACAATGGGTAGCCTTCCACGTGGGGTTGGAAAACAACCCCCATCATCCCTGACCATTGGGCCATGCTGAAAGGGGCTGATGAGAGGCAAGGTCCAACAAACTCTGGAGGGCACCTCGTTGACTACTTCTGGACTAGAAGAATCAGTGGGGAAATTATGTCAATGGACTATTGTGGTTCTATCATTCCCAACCTTTAATCTGTGTTTTCATTTAATTCATTCATATAAGAAAAGAAAGAGTCATTCCATTGTCTGGAGAGGTCACTTCCTGGTTCGCATGGAGAAGCCATTTTCAACAGAGCCCAGAGATGATGATGATGATGATTAATTTATACCTCGCCCATCTGGCTGGGTTCCCCCTGCCACTCTGGGCAGCTTCCAACAAATACCAAAATACATTTAAATATCACAGATTAAAAAGTTCCCTAAACAGGGCTGCCTATAGGCAGCCCTTTAGACAGAAGTGCACAGCTGTACTGAGGCAGCACCGGGTGTTGAAATGTTGCACCCCTAATAATTTTACACCCAGGGCAAGTGCCCCTGCTCCGCCCCCCCATGCTATCACTGGTTATTTCTAAATTTCCACCTGTGCCTAGCATCTGTCCTGCTTCCGATGGGCATCTTGTTGGCCACTGTGAAAACACAGAGCTGGACTAGATGGGCCTGATTTAACAGGGCACCTTTTTATGAGGACAGGGCTGGGCATGTGACTCCTCTCTCTAGAGCTGACGTAATACCCTCTTTCTGCAAGTAATGCAGGAAGCCTTCTCTTGGCTTTCAAACCATAGGAGGTCGGGTTAAAGGTAAAGGTAAAGGGACCCCTGACCATTAGGTCCAGTCGTGACCGACTCTGGGGTTGGGCGCTCATCTCGCATTATTGGCCGAGGGAGCCGGCGTATAGCTTCCAGGTCATGTGGCCAGCATGACAAAGCCGCTTCTGGCAAACCAGAGCAGCACATGGAAACGCCGTTTACCTTCCCGCTGTAGCGGTTCCTATTTACTTGCATTTTGACGTGCTTTCGAACTGCTAGGTTGTCAGGAGCTGGGACCAAGCAACGGGAGCTCACCCCGTCACAGGGATTCGAACCGCCGACCTTCTGATCAGCAAGCCCTAGGCTCAGTGGTTTAACCACAGCGCCACCTGGGTCCCATAGGAGGTCGGGTTATTGTAGAGCAAATGAATATGAAATAGAGCCTTCAGCAATGTGGAATGGTGGTGATAGGCAGACCTCAGGGAGCGATTCTTGGTGTGAGGATAGAAGCGTGCTCCTATTTGCATCTGCGAATTGTTAGGGGATCATATGAAGTTATGCATATACATATAATGTGAACAGGTACATGAACATTAAATATTAGTCTCCCTGCCCCAGTGAAGGGAAGGTTGACCCGGCTCAGCATACATTTGCTTTTTGGAAGAGGTATCTAATGACCATTAGTATTCAAGCCAAAGTCTTTGAAAGATTATATGGCTCAATCTTTTTTTGGCCCTCTAACAAAGGCAATCTATTTCCAATGCACTCTGGAGGCTCCTGACGTTTTTGTTACTGGAGTTTCTTAAATTTTTATCTCAGAAATCAATGAAGGAATTGGAATTCCACATCTCATTTTAAGGACAAAGGCAGAGAACTGGAGGGAGAGAAAATGATTACAGCAGAGCCGGGAGCGCGGGAGGCAGGACAAATCCAAGCTCATCTACTTTGCCTTGTAAATTCTTTAACAATTTAATTACTGTGCATTTTGTGGTTGAGTTTTAAAGCTTTGGATGCGATTCGTTCTTCTCCATTCCCACCCCCTTCTTCTTCTTTTTTTCATTTCCTGGCATTTATAGAGCTGCTTGCATTCTGCAGTTGATCTTCCTGGTGAAAGAAATTATTCTCCATCCAATTAATCTAATTAGAATGTAATCAAGTTGTAGAGATCTGTGCAGCAGTGTGAGTGATTAGGAAAAATTACCTCCCCATGAAGAGTTTAAATTTAATTTTGGTTCTATAATCTAAAGACCAAATAAAGGGGACATACAATTTCTGCTGCAAATTCCACATTGTGCAGGACATTATATTCCAGGGGTGCTGGTGGAGGAAAGGGGAGTGGGTGGGAAGACAGCAGTTTTCAAACCTTTCCAGCTAGGACAAAATGGATAAAGAGTAGCAAAGAGGGATGTTTTGAGATCCAAGTGGCACTAGAAATCACCCTCCCAGGTTGCTGAGTTCCCTGTGTCACACTTACCTTTTTTCTAATCAAATGCAGCCTCCCCCTGGCAGTTTGGGTTCTAAAAAAACATGGAGAAAACAATAATTCAACCATGTAATGTGTAGGTTGAATCACTGCTCTGCTTAATTTGGATCCTGCATGGTAGAGTGGTTAGAGCATTGGACTAGGATCCAGGAGATCAGGGTTCTGGTCCCCACTAAGTCATGAAGATCATTTTACTGTTTCCCAGCCTACTCTATGTCACGGAGTTGCTGTGAGCATAAAAAGAGAGAGGATGGAACCATGTATGCTACCTTGAGCTGTTTGGAGGAGGGGTAATGCATAGTTTGCCATGATGTAACTTCTACCTTTGAGCCTGGATCTGGACTGTTGTTTCTTTCACCCCTCACGAACAGGGTCAGAAGCAAGCGGGGGGCGGGGGCGGTCCGACCCGGGTACCGCCCTGGAGGGGGTGTCACTCGGGGCCGTGCCCCTGCCCCTCATCTCTGCACGGCAGCCTTGAAAAGAAAAGAAAAGCTGCAGAGGAGATGGCCCAAGCAATTGGGCACCACACAGGTGCCTGCTGGAGGGGGGGGCTCGGGGCCATGCCCCCGCCCCGCAATCAGCGCCTGAGCCTGGACGCTCCGTTTAGAAGTTGTGGGGGCGCGATCCCCCTCTACATAGCACACATGTGCAGTGGGATGCTGCACATGCGTACAACGTAGAGGGGATCGCACCCCCCATGACTTCAAAACGGAGACTAAATGGAGCGCCCAGGCTCCAGGCAGATAGCCCACTGGTGCCCCACTGCGCCAGCGGGCTATCTACCTGGAGCCTGGACACTCTGTTTAGGCTCTGTTTTAAATTCGCCGGGGGGTGTTGCGATCCCCCTCTACGCAGTGATGCGTGCGTCATTATGGAGCGACACCGCACCCCCGGGGGGCATGGCAACTTGCCGCCCCGGGTGGCGTGGTGCCTCGCTATGCCCCTGCTCGCGACGGCACAGCTTCCAGCACCCTTAACAAACTACAGTTCCCAGAGTTCTTTGGGGAAAGCAATGTGTTTTAAATGTATGGTGTGTACACAGCCTAGTTGCAAGTGAAATGAGAAAAGGGAGAACCAGTTCCACTTTTCCCAGACTAGGACTACTTTTGGTTTACACATATTAGGAAGCAATTTTCCTCCCGACTAGGCACATTCTGTGTTCTCTGTTGAAGCTTGACTATCAGTTCAGGCTCAACACATGTGCTGACAATTCAACAGGGTTATTAAGAGGTTTTAGATAGCGCTTCCTGGCAAAACTGCAGCAGTTCTCCTAGACTAAGGGAAGAGAAAGCAGGAGAGGGTCTTCTGGAGGTTGTGTTGCTTTGCTTTGCTGAATATAACACGTGTTTGAGCAATATTGCATGATCATGATCTAACTTCAGGACATGTTTTCAGGAAAGAGCCTTTAATGGGTTGCATTGTCAAATGATGCAGAGGCAACTGCCTTGCCCTTGTCACCACCGCAAGGCTCTCTGCATATGGCAAGGCCTAGCCTCCATTCATACATTCAGCAAGGAGCTGAGGAGGAATAGCATGAGTTCACCATGTAGAGAGACATCTGGCTGCAGCAGAGGGAAGAGAGGAGAACCAAAGGTCCTCCTACATCATCTTAGCCAAGAGATCAGCTGGGTTGATCCCTCTCCATAAAATGCTATCTATTGTCTATCCCTAGGGTCAAGTCAACAGAAGGAGGTGCCCTTTAAATGTTTCACTAGCATTGTAGGAGGCCCTTCCCTGTGGGATTCATCACATGGTTCTTGTGTAGCTGTCCTCCTGCTTCAGGTGTCAGGTGGGAGGGCATCTGGAAGGTAACAGGGGTGGTCCCAGAAACAGAGTCTTGCAGCAGTCAAAATAGAAGAGAAACACAAGAATTAAGATCAAGACACATTCAAAAATCTAATCACAGGAGTGCTATGAGAAGCATGGTCAAAGTAGCCATCCAAAGTCAAAGCACAGGTCAGGTAACCAGCAGGACAGCAGGTACCCACTAGTCAAGGAACTATTGCAAGGATGTTGCTCCAATCAGTGGCGGAGCTTCATGCTCCGGCACCAGGGGCGGGGGCGGGGATGGCGTCTGTTCTGGGGGCGGGGGCACCTCCCGGAGGGGCGTAACATGCATTCTGGGGGCGGAGTGCGCGTTTGGGGGGCAGGACGGGCGCCCGCAATGGCGCCCCCTGGAGCCTGCTGCTCTGGGCGGCCCGCCCCCACCATCCCTATCTTCCTATGCCCCTGGCTCCAATATTCTGTGTCTGCAACTAAAGCTTTTTAATTTTGAGTCTTCATAGCCCCCATGCAGAACACAACTGCATGCCAGATGGGTTGCCCGATGATTTGCTCTACTTGTGAGGAGTAGCTTACTCATGAGTATCCCTTTACTCCTGTCCTGAGGAGTCCATGTTCTTCATGGAGGGACTCCTGTGTCTGGGAGTTGACTGAGCCCATACTTTTAGATGCTGGTATTCCTTAAGACTCAATGGCCATTCGACTTACGCCTCTGATTACATGAAGGGGCTATCCATATATTGAGGAGCAGGTTGGATTGCTGTGACCCCTGAAGGCCCTGTGTGTGTTGTCCCCGTCCCCCCCCCTTCTTCTTCAGTGTCACTTGGCATGGGCTTCTTCTCTGCATTTGCCTTGGGGAGTTCATACTCTAAAGAGGATTCTTCAAGTAAGGTCATGGCAGTAATGTTTAAAAGCATGCACCTGTGTCTTCAGGTCTTTCTCCAAATACTGACACCCTGTGACTTCTGCAAGACTTTCAGCATGACAGTTAAGAAGGGTTGCCATATTTCAAAAAGTAATATTCCTGACACCCGCAAAGTCGTTGAGCTTTTTATAGTAAACCACCAAAATTGTTGAGTTCTTTTTTGAAACCTACCCCGCAAATAGTGATTTGATTTTAAGCTTGTTGAGCTGTTTCTGCTGCTTTTGCTATCGTGTCGCCATACACCTGTGTTTTCCCTGACATTTTGTCGGTTTGGCAAAATTCCTCCCTGATGCCATTTTTAAACCCCCAAACCAGGCAGGACATGTCAGGAATTTTCCTGACGTATGGCAAGCCTACAGTTAAGCCATAGCATGAGCCCATTGGAGATGTTCTTCCTGGTGGTGGGTGGTGCTCATTGGGACTGATAGTGCAGAAGGTAGAGATGCCAAACACTGGCCAGAGCTAAGGACAGGAAGGGCCAACTAAATCTACTTTTGCCCCCATCCTCTCCCTGCTGAGTTTAACAAGGACAGCATTGAGATTAAGGAGGAGGAGGAGAAAGCTGATGGGCAGGACTAACTCCTGGATTGCTTGTAAGTAGGAAAGCAGGCAGCTGGGGACTAATTAAGGCAGACTAAGGTTGTTGGGACAATGCCCTTTTTGCCCTAAAATGGACCAGCCTCCACCAACAATTCCCACAGTGCTCCTATAATGTATAAAGGGCATCTTACGCAGTTCACTCAAAAGCAGAGGCTGTGCAGTGAAGCTTCGTACTTTCCCCCTTCCCTCTCTCAGACTGAGACAAATCTCCAGGAAAATTCATTATGCGGTTTAAGTGACAGTATTTATCATTCCATTCGAACGTTCAGACTCACAGCTCTCCTCGCTCTCACACAGGCATGGCCATTATAATTTGTTTCGTTCATATTTTCCCCCTGAAGTTAGGCTTCAAGAGTGATGGGTCGAAAACAAAGAACAAAGTGAGGAGGAGCTTGGGGCTAAAAGCACAATAATGGGCTAATTTATGGCCCCTTGCTTTTTTTTCATTGGGGGGTGGCAGACAACAGTTGTAAACAATGGTTCCTTTTAAAAAAAACGGCCATTCTGTCACATAACAGGGAAGAAAGCAAAACAACTCCTTGCCTCCCCAAAGCAATTTGTTAGTGGCTCCAATTTATATTATTTTAAATCTTGTTCCAACTACACGATATCCCAAGAAATCATAAGAACATAATAAGAGCCCTGCTGGATCAGGCAATGGGTCCATCTAGTTCATCACCCTATTCTCACAATAGACTAAGAGAAGCCGATGGGAAGCCTGCAAGCAGGAGTTGGTACAATCATGCTCCCCCAACTTGCAATTTCCAGCAACTGTTTGGGGTACGCTGCCTCTGACAGTGGAGGTAGAACATAGTCATTATGGCTAGTAGTCTTTCTTTTCCATTAAATTGTCTAATCCTCCTTTAAAAACCAACCATCCTTTTTTTTTTTTGAGGATAAAAGGTCCAAATTTCAAATAGAAGTGCTAGAAGGGAAAACAAAGCTTCTGTCAAAAATGTATGATTTGTTGTTAGAGTGGTATACAAAAGATGAGTTGACAAAAGAGGTTATGATTAAATGGGCAAAGGACTTTGGGCATAATATTGAATATGACGCATGGTTGAAATTATGGAATCAAACTTTAAGATTTACAGCATGTACTGCCCTGAAAGAAAATATATATAAGATGATTTATAGATGGTACTTAACGCCAGTTAAACTAGCTAAAATGTATAGAATGAGTGATAAAGCATGCTGGAAATGTAAAGAGAAAGACGGTGAATTTTATCATATGTGGTGGACATGCGATAAGGTAAAAAGATTTTGGGAGATGTTATACAATGAACTGAAAAAGATGTTTAAATATACTTTTCCAAAAACCGGAAGCATTTTTGTTAGGAATAATAGGACATTATTAGCCCAAAAATGGAAATTACAGGAATTACCAACAATCGATGAGTGGCAGATGAAAATGATGGACTATGCTGAACTTGCTAGATTGACTTGTAAGATCCGTGACCAAGGTGAGACGAAGTTTCAAAAGGACTGGAGTAAATATGTGGACTATATGGAGAAAAACTGTAGATCTTTAAAAACACTTGCAGGACTGAAATAAATCCTACGAATTGACTAAAAGGGTAAAAAGGAACTGCAAAAAACGGAGTTAACAAGAAACCCGCATGAAGGGAGGGGGGGAAGTCTTAGCTCGGCAGGGCAAGATGCAAGAGGGAAATATAAGATGTTTTGTACAAAAGATTGTTCTTTTTAATTTGTTAAATTGGAAAATTGAATAAATTTATTTGGAAAAAAAATAAAAAAATAAAAACCAACCATCCTTACCTTTTGTGGTTGGCAAATTCTGTAGCTTGGCTATGCATTGTGTGGCGAAGTATTTTCTTTCTTTGTCCATGGTTTAGTAGGGCTTTCACATTATTACAACAGAACTGTACCAACCCTGAGTTTTCCCTGATCTCCGCTCCCTGCTTCTCTCTCTCCCTCTAACCTCGTGCCCTGCTTTTCATAGTGTATTTTCATCTCTGTTACTCGGTTTGTTTTTTTGGCTGTCCTGGTCTTCCAAATCTCAGCTTCATTGGATGCACTGGAGTTCTAGTATAATGAGAGAGGGAGAATAAGTTACCTCTATCCACTTTTCCCACACCATGCCTAAATTAAGACACCTCTATCAGCTCCCGTCTTGAATTACATACTTGGATGCTGTCCTCTCATTCTAGTCCTTCCAATCCAGGCATAGGCAAACTCGGCCCTCCAGATGTTTTGGAACTACAACTCCCATCATCCCTGACCACTGGTCCTGTTAGCTAGGGGTGATGGGAGTTGTAGTCCCAGAACATCTGGAGGGCTGAGTTTGCCTATGCCTGTTCCAATCCCTTGCTTCATCTATGTCAGGCATCCCCAAACTGCAGCCCTCCAGATGTTTTGGCCTACAACTCCCATGATCCTTAGCTAACAGGACCAGTGGTTGGGGAAGATGGGAATTGTAGTCCAAAACATCTGGAGGGCCGAAGTTTGGGGATGCCTGATCTATGTCCTTTTCTCATCTCTTTTATTGTGCCTTTTGTGTGCTCTTCTTTTGTGTGGATTAAAAAATATATTCTGGGCTAGTCAATGTTGTTGGGCAGCAACTGGCAATCAGCCCCGATCATTGGCCTTGCAAGCTGATGGGAGCTGTAGCCCAATAATGCCTGGATGTTGCCACATTGACTACCCCAATATACATCAGCAATGGCAGTAATGATGGAATAAATAGTACAAAGATAGATGAATGACCTGGACATAATAGACTGTAGCCAACAAAAATCTACTTAGCATTGACACATTGTTAGTTATGTCCATTGATTTCAATGGGGCTGCTCTGAGTATGAATAACAGTGGATAAAACCCATGAACATAGTAAAACACTGCAGATTTGTATGTTACAAGACTAGAATGGAGCTGAGACAAATCCCCTTATTTGCAAGCTGTTTGGTAGCTTCTTGCCTAGTTGCTTCTTCTTAAACCTTATCATGTTTCCACTAGCCACACCTTCTGTCTGGCTTTTTCCTTCCTCAATCTCCACATGGAATTTCCCCAGCAGATCTTCCACTTACAAAATCTTTGGATTGCATATGTAAATTTTACATGCTTTGGCAATTGGATCCTCGTTACATTGGAAGGCCACCCATTAATTCTCATACAAAGACAAATTCTCATTGAGTCTTTGGTCATCACGAGGCCCTGGGAACCCATTAATTCCCATCAGTGCTATCATATGTCACCATCAGATAGTTTAAGAGACCTAAATCTTGCAGACCCGTATAAACCTCTTGATAGAATAGCTTTTAAGATAAAAATCTGAGTTATTCCTTTCTTCTTTTATTAAGCTGGTAAGTTATTTATAGGGGATAATATCAGTCGTTTGCTTATTTTTCTTTAAAAAGTGCCTCTAAAGTGGATCCATAAAATATTAATTCACCCCATGCTTGTATGTAAATTCTAAACATGTGCTGGAGTGAACAAAATAGTATAGAAATGGGAAGAAGGTACTGGGATCTAGCAATCTGTTCCAGCTGCAAAAGCTCCAGTGTGTGGATGGAGCCATCCTCACCCAGTCATTTCAGTGAGGAGAACTGCTCTGTATCCATATCATTGTCTGCACCCTAATATCCAAGGGATGAGAGACTTCAAGGATGCCAGCACCTCTCCAGAGTTCAGTTTCCTCGGAGTGAAGGTCAATGGAGACTGAAGTGTCTTTAGGATATATGGTTTTATTAACAAATAGTTCCCAGAGCGACAGCGAAGGCTCCGGAGAAGAAGGGGGGCAGGCTGGGGGAAGCAGAGGCTTGATTCCTTCCTATACTGAGAGTGATGCAAGCCCCTCCTGTCCTGTAATGCCAGTTGTAAATTCCCCAAACAGTGTGGGGCAGACAGAGGCTGCTTCAGAGAAACTGCAGCTGTCAGACATGGCTCAAGAGGGGGAGGGGCAGGCTGCTCCCGAGTCCCCACCTACAAGGAGGTGGAGTAGAGTGAGTCCAACAGGAGGAGGAGCTGCCGGTGGAGGATATCCTGTTGGCGAAGAACCCACCATTTAGTGTGTCCAACTGCCTCATCAGAAGATGACTGAGCTGTGAGCTCGGGCTGAAACTACTGTGTAAATACCAATAAATCTAAGAGTAATAAACCCGCCAGCTTGCCGCGTCTTGGTGTGAGAGGGGCATCATAAATATTGACACAAATCTATACAAACTGAGGACAGGATGAAAGGACTCACAACGTTAACACTCCCAACAGATCCCCATTAGGTTTCCAGGGAGGTTGCCAAGCCACACCTTTGGGTCTACCACAGATCAAGAAAACTCTCTGTGTCTCCAGCTTCCAAATCACACACAAACCCTGGCTATTGTTGTTCCACCTTACAAAGTGATGTTGTTTCCAACTCAGTGAAGCAGGGAGTAGGTTTGTCCCAGTTTGTCTCTATGGCAGCAGGGCATAGAAATGGGGGTACTCAGCTGGCCAGTTAAGGCCATCATCTTACAAACCAGATTCTGACTGGTTCAGCAGCTTCTTCTACTAGATTCCAAGCCTCACTGGATACAGAATCAGAGGCCTGGAAGGCACCCATAAATATAATCCAGACTCACACCCCCCAAAAAACATCTATAATAAAATATATTGTGCTTCTAGGTTAGTGGGTCTGCATCCATGTGAAATTCATCTTTACATCAAGGTCTTCCCACTTTCCATACAAGTCATTTATTATGTAATAAGTGCACATCAGGGCCATAGAAAGCTTTCTTTTACTGGCTCAGATCCTGGCTCCATCTGGCTCATACTAGCTCCAGGGTTTCAGTCAAGGTACATTCTAAGCCCTACTTGGAGGTTGAACTCAGGATTTCCTGCCTGCAAATCCCTTCCCCACTTTCAGTGGCGGAGCTTCATGGTCCGGCATCGGGGGCGGGGCTGGTGCCCGTTCTGGGGGCAGGGTGCGCATTCCGGGGGCGTGCGTTCCAGGGCCGTGGCACATGTTCTGGGGGCATGGCATGTCTCCAGGAGGGGCGTGACACACATTCCGGGGGCGGGGCACACATTTTGGGGCGGGTGCCCGCAATGGCGCCCCTTGGAGCCCGCCGCTCGGGGCAGCCCGCCCCCACCGCCCTATCTTCCTACGCCCCTACCCACTTTTGCACAATCTGTATGTCTTGCCTCAAGCATATTCATGGCCATGGGGATGTTGCATGTTCCTTTTCCTTGTACCACTAGAAAATGCAATCCTTTTCTCAAATAGCATGTTGATTACCACTGTGATTGCTATACAGAAGGTGACTGGCTGTGCAAGTGTCAGGGACACTTATTGTTTGTGACAGGAGGGTGCCAGCTTATGAACCTTGATCATTACAGTACTGGAATTTGCATGGATGGAATGCAGTTGGAGCTGCAGATGGGCAAACACTGCCCATCTCAATTTGGAATGGATTCAGGGAAAACGGGGCACCCCCTCCCTCAGTCAAATCTCCAAAAGACCTTGCTCAAATGTTTCCATACCAACTCCTGTACTGTCCTCATCCTCCAGCCGGTTTCTGTCCTTCCATACCTTTACCGACCACAATGATAGGGGAGGGCTGATCCTTTTGGCCTGAAGGCCCTTACTAACAGGAAGTTCCAAGCACAAAGGTTTCTCTAGGAATTATATTTTGCCACAATTTACTGATCCTTGGTCAGAGCCCATAAGCTCTGGAAAATTCCCATTGATTTTTACACTAGTCCTGTCCTGTCTGTAAGACTTTCAGGCTTAATGAAGGCCCAGTCAGCATCCTCCAACTTTCCTCACTCCTGTTACTGTTGATGGAAAGTAAATTTGAAGGAAAGTTAAAAAGGAGGTGGCAAGGGCAGCTCATTGTATAAGGATTGCCAGACCAGTCTTAGCCTTTTTATTCATTTCTTTTCATTAGTTTTGCTACTGCTGAATCACATGGCCAGTCTGTTCTCTCTCTCTCTTCTAACTTTATGAAATAACTTGTGGAAACTCCATGTGCAATTTGTGCATATTTTGTACACACTTTTCAATGCATCTCATGCTCTAAACATGTATTTTGTGAACATTTTTTAAAATGCCAAGTATATATTTTTTGTGCTATTGTTTCAGACTGAAAGTGCAATGCAAAATCCAGGGAAGAGTGAAATCTGAACAATAACTGAGTTCCAATGCTCAAGTAAGTTTGGTAATGTTGAACTGTGTTGGTCTGCTGCAAAAGCAGACCAATCTAATGCCTCTTCCATTTCTATCTCAGAATGGATCAAGCTGCTTCACAAGGTAAACTGGAATTCAGAAGGACTTTGACATAACTGGAGGAATTCAGTTCCACCCACTTCTCAGTTCTGAAACTCACCAACATTACTAGTTGAAGCATGAACATACAGAGAGATTCTCAGATCCAGCACAGAATTCTGGACTAAGCTTGAGGAAATTAGTGGTAACACATGGATCCCCATCTCTGCTTTAGGGCAAGCCCACAAATTGCTAATTTCTACAGAACAGTCATTTAGCACCCCAAATGAGGAAATGTAGTTCATTTTCATCTGAGAGCTCATGCTCCGGCGAATCACTTCTATTTGGAAAGAAGAAGAAGAAAAAGGAAGCTGGACCTCAAGGAGGTCTCAATATCAGCCAGTTCCCTCCCCACAATGCATAATCTACAAGCTGATAATTAAACCATGAGTTCATTTGAGTGCACGCAGAGAGTTGTCCCCACCATCACACCCAAACATAATATTCAGGCATATTAGAGGTCAGAGAATATGACTTTCAGACTAGTTGAAGCCTTTATAAGAGCTGCCAAAATCTGCTTCCGAATAAGGCTTTTCAAGGAGAAATGCTTGTGGATAGCTGCTTTTCATTCTATCCTTGTGCTTCTTTTAGAATGATAGGGATGTAGGAGCCCCCTGTAGTGTGTGCTGGGCGGTGGGGGAGTCTTTTGGATTGCATGTCAATTTCCCAAGAGAGAGGGTGAAGATCCTGTTCTGTCTAAAGCTTCCTAGTGGAAGACTCCCTCTGATGTGTCGTTGTAGTACATTACCTTCCTGCCTGTAAATCTCACTAATATTATAAACCGGAGCCGTGGAAAGGTCAAGTCGGTGAAATGTTTCTTTTGAGTTCCTTAGACAGAACAGTAGGCAATAGTTTTCAATTATTAACACTCAACTTGCAAAATTGGGGCTCCTGCAGGCTCCTGCAGCAATCATAGCTCTGTGCCAGCCCTGCTCGCTCTGGAACTGCCTCATCAGCATTCTGCCTGTTCTGTGCTACTCTCCGCTAAGGTCACCATGCGACTTTCCTGACTGCTCTCAGTAGGGATGGACCCATTGGTCTATTTCCAGGCCATATCAATTTTACACATCCATTCTGACTTGTCTCAGCATTAATCTGAGCAGGTAACTCACATTTTACATGTTCTTGGCCATTGTGTGTATAAGCAAAATCGTGTAGAGCCAGAATGACCCCTAGATAACCGTTTAAAAACTTTGTGTAAGCAACTTTAAAGCAGCAAATCACACCTTGATCCAGAGGCTTGATGAGTTCCCTTCTGACTCTATAGTTAGGAGAAGCCAGCATCTGTACATAAGAGCTTAAGAAGTTGTCTTTAACCGAGTTCGGCCATTGATTCAACTAGCTCAGAATTGTCTTTAGTGACTGACAGCAGCTCTCCAGAGTTTCAGATCGAGAACCTCTCTCCCAGCCCTTCTGCATGCAAAGCAGATGCTCTACCACTGAACCATGGTGCTTTCCTCAACTTACATGCCGGTAGTGATGGGGGGTTAAGAGATTATTTATCAGTGGCTGAACTGCCCTGATTTGCTGCCCTGCCCCATCAGACATACTTTCTTGGGCTCCCAAACCACACCATTCTATTCTCTGTGGTGAGATGCACTCAGCATGGGTGGAACTCTGTGAGAAGCTCAGTGGAAGAGGAGAGGGGGGAAAGGGATTTTGATACCAATCCATTTCTCGCTGCTGGGAAAAGGGATAGTTCATTGGTTGTCGATATTCTCCCGCTGTGATAAAAGCTTAAGAAGCTGCCTTTTTAGATGCCTGCTGTTGAGCACAAGTTGTAAATAAAATAAAATATTTTTTTAAAAAAAACCCAGAATGATGCTAGTGAAAGCACATAATCATTTGGTCCAGCTCCAGCATTCCAGGATCCTGGTTCCTCTGAGAGGCAATCTTCACCCTGCTGCACAAAATCAAGCTCATGCTGTTTGCTAGCAAAACTGACAGATGCAACTGATCGAATCAGGCCAACACCATAGTGGGCCTGCAACTCTCAGGCCACATTCACACTATGCGTTTAAAGCACTACCTTTAACAGTCATGACTTCCCTAAAGAATTACGGGAGCAGTGGCTCGTTAAGGTTGCTGAGCACCACGAGGAGACCCCTGTTCCCCTCACAGAGCTACAATTCTCAGAGCTCCCTGGGAAGAGGGGTTATTGATGTGAATTTGGAAACAAATGCTGTGTTTCAAATGGAAATGTGGTGGGGAATATCACAATCAGGTGACTGTTGTGCCCTTTCAGCCTGTTTTCCAGCGGTTAAGACCATCTATATGAAGTGGTACCTCTACTTACGAATAACTCTACTTACGAATGTTTCTACTTACGAACAACGCTCCGCCCGCCATCTTGGATGCGGTTTAGATAGAATTTTTTCTACTTACGAATTTTTAGATAGGGTTGCTCCGACTTACGAATTTTTTCTCCCAATGCATTCCTATGGGATTCGACCTAACAAATTTCTTCGACTTACAAATGTGCGTTCGGAATGCATTAAATTCGTAAGTAGAGGTACCACTGTACATGAAAATGTAAAAAAAGGTGAAACTGTGGGCTCCACTTTTCTCTGAAACCGTTTGACCGATTGTCCTGGAATTTGGACACAACAGTCCATGCCACTACCCGAGTGTTTGCACAACCTCAGAATGCTCACATCTCATACCTGTGCAGGTAAAAACCTGCTTTTACACAAACTAAAACAGCACCCTCAAGTGGCGTTATTCCCACAGCTCCTCCTCTACCTCCTCCTCCCTCCCCATGGAGTCTAGCCCACACCCACAAACCCCACCTCCAGGTCCTGTAAAACAGGGGGACTCTGAGACTAGGGAGGATCTGAAGGGGGACTATTACCCTCCATTTGACAGACTAACGCACAGCAACACGTGCAGGGCCAGCTAGCAAGGATATAAGAAGAGTCTGCTGGACCAGTCCAGTGTCACACCCTCCAACATTCCTCAGAAGGAAATAGGGACATTTCTCACTCCCCCACAACTGACCCTCTTCAACCCCACACCCCCTCCAGAGCCTTTCCACCACCAATACACCAACTGCACACAGCACACACACAAACCCTCGACTGTCCCAAATAAAGCCCTTAATCCTGAATTTATTTTATTCTTTAATAGATTTACAAAGAGAAACACACACACTGATGAATAATTTTTAGAAAGGGGCAAGATCAGATGCTGAAGCACAAAGTACTTTAAAAAATCAAGACTTCTGGCACTCTGGTCTGTTGCTCCTTTCTTCCCACCCAGGGCAACCTTGCTCTTTGCCCGTACTCTGGGCTGGTGCATCACTCAAGGCATCACCTTGGCAGTGGCAGCCTCTCCTCTCCTCACCCACTCTCCAGTGAGTTGCCCAAGGGGGGCCAGTGGCAGCAGCCATGGAGAGGCCATGGAAAGGCCATGGGGTGCTCCCTCGCAGCCACTACTGCCACCACCACTGTTCAAGGCAAGTGCCAGCTCATCCTTTTCCCCGAACTCAGCAGCAGTGGCACTGGTGAGAGAAATAGGGGCATTCTGGGATGAAATCAGAAACTGGGATGGCTTTTTGTAATTCTGGGAATGTCAGGGACTTAGCAGAGGAGGAACGGCAGAGACCGCCTCCCCAGCCTGACCCTTCCAGAGAAGAAGACGACAGTTCAGAATTACAACAGGGGTTTGAGGGAGGTCACAGCTCAGAAGAAGATGAGGGGGAAAGCTGGGAAATAATGGAGGCGGAGGAGGAGGCAAAGCCAGAGCAGTTGGCTGACACGTTATCACTAGAAAGCATTCCAGATCTCCCAGAGCCCGGCAAGCCTTAAAAGTAGGAGAGAAAAGGGCTTGAAGGCAGATGACCCTAAGCAGCAACTGTAAAGGGGGTGAATGAGGAAGTGGGAGAGAAGGAGGCATGGAGGTTTACTCGGGACAACACCATTATTCCAAGAGGCTGCATTCTCAAGCCTCTCAGTTACCATCAGAATAAAAGCAGACGCTAAGGACTTTTCCGTGTCTTATTCATTCCTGGCAACTTGCTGTGGGATTTGTTCCTCTGTCGCCTGACAGGGACTGTCCCTGGAATATTTGTTTAGTCGTTTAGTCATGTCCGACTCTTTGTGACCCCATGGACCAGAGCACGCCAGGCACTCCTGTCTTCCACTGCCTCTCACAGTTTGGTCAAACTCATGTTAGTAGCTTCAAGAACACTGTCCAACCATCTCGTCCTCTGTCGTCCCCTTCTCCTTGTGTCCTCAATCTTTCCCAGCATCAGGGTCTTTTCCAGGGAGTCTTCTCTTCTCATGAGGTGGCCTCAGCTTTAGGATCTGTCCTTCCAGTGAGCACTCAGGGCTGATTTCCTTCAGAATGGATAGGTTTGATCTTCTTGCAGTCCCTGGAATATAGGGACACTTAACTTCTCACAGTGGACAAACAGCTTCCTATATCTCAAGCAGGACCTGAGCACAAGGGCAGTCTCCCCTCCTGTGGTTTCCAACAACTGATAATCAGAAGCATGACTGCCTCTGACTGTTGAGGCAGAACATAGCCATCATGACTAGTAGCCACTGATAGCCTGATAGCTTTTCACAGGCTGCAACGGGGCTGTACAATGCAACCCGGCACCTCAAGGCAGGACTTGGCAATGAGCATCAGGCAAACAGTTTAAACAAAATACAGCTTTACAGTTCATTTCAGTTAATCACAGTGTCTATGTTCCGAGCTGATCTCCCCAGAATTGCCTATAGAACAAAGCAATGGCTGATTGGCATTCCATTATGACCCTGCTCAACCATTCATAAGGCAAAGAGAGTGGGGGGAAAGATTTGATGGAAAGATTTGATTCCGTTTTCAAGCTAGACTAATTCAAAGCCGCGTGCATTATAAATCATAGCAAATGTTCTTTATAAAAAATGCATGCTTCCAGCCCATGTGCTCTAGTATCAGATCTGTGATTTATGTCTGTACCTTATTAAGTTAAAAAACAAGCCGGGGAGAGGGGGCCACCACTGCCCACCAAGGAACATCTTCCTACCCATTAAGGGAGCAAAATCACACCCTGTAGAACATCCAGAATAAGTATAACCAGTGTTTTTTTTTTTTCTGAGGGTACGCAGGGGTATGCATGGACCTAAACTTTTTGTGGATCTAAGTTTGGTCTCATTGAAGGGCAGTATTTGAATATGAATAGGAAAATGAGAGTACCCCTGAACATTTTTTTAAGAAGGAAAAATCAACACTGAATATAACATACAGGATTTCTGCGTGGAATAATAGACTAACCTTTTCAGCTTCCCAGGAGAAATCCCAAAGGAGGGGGAAGAATCCATGTTCTGTTTGGAAGGGGAGACTGCTTGGACCAAACAGCAGCAAATCTGTCTGTCCCCCCCCCCCCCCAACTGGGAAACAACTCCTGCCAAAGCACTTGGCTGAGAAGGGAGGCTAGTGGCCACAACAACTGGAGGGACAGTTACCCAGAGCTGGGATAGCATAGAGTGGGGAAATGCTTGGTTGGTTGCCTAGGGCTGCTGTGACTCTCCCCAGGAGCCTAAGAGGTTTGACACACACCCGTAGATTGTTAGAGATAGGGAAGAAATTCATCTGGTTTGCATTTAAATGCAAGCCTACTAAATCTGTATTTCCTGAAACACTGCTTGGACCGAAACAAACCTGCCCTTTGAAATTTTGCAATTCTCCTAATAGTATAGGATGCATATGCATTTCTATATGGGTTTTTGTTATTAATGCAAACTGATGTGGAAATAGTACAAACTGAAGATTGTAAAAATGAGAAATTGAAGTCTTGGGCAGCTTTAAAAGAAGCTTAGACTGTTGGAAATGTAAGGAGAATGAGGACACCTTTTACCATATGTGGTGGAATTGTAAATTGATAAAGGAATTCTGGGAAATGATACATAATGAGTTGGGGGAAATGTTTAAATAACATTTGTTAAAAAAAACCAGAAGCCTTTTTGTTAGGAATTGTAGGTGCAGAGAAACCGAAGGAACGGAAAAAGACTGTGTGTGCTACAACAGCTGCAAGGATGCTGCTTGCCCAGAGCTGGAAAGTTGATAAGATACCTACTAGGGCCATGGGCATACCCAGGATCAAAGCTAGGGGGGCACCCCAGCCACGCCCCCAGCCACCTGATTGCCTAGCTGGCAATGACGTGGCCAGGATCCCTCCAGGAGGCATGGTCAACGTCCACGCCCCCCAGAGAAAAGGGGGCCGTTTGCAAGGCAGCACATGGAGCCACCTGCGCTTGCACTCCTGCCTCGCTCGCTCCTTTAATGGCAGCGGTGACTAAAAAGAGGCAGCAGCAGCAAAGCTGCCTCCGTTGAAGAGAACCTGGACCTGGACCTGGGCTAACTTCAGCCCACACTCTTTCAAGTCACAGCGAGCACAGCACAGAAAGTGCTGCCCCACAATGCTCCACGGCACTTCATTTGCTTACAAACACAATTGGTTCCGGAAGTCTGTACTTAACCTGAAGTGTACTTAACCTGAAGCAAACTTTCCCATTGAAAGCAATGGAAAGTGGATTAATCTGTTCCAGACGGGTCCGTGGAGTACTCAACCTGGAGCGTACTTAACCTGAGGTATGAGTGTAATTGGTTCCGGAAGTCCGTACTTAACCTGAAGCGTACTTAACCTGAAGCGAACTTTCCCATTGAAAGTAATGGAAAGTGGAATGATCCGTTCCAGACGGGTCTGTGCAGAACTTAAACTGAAAATACTCAAACTGAGGCATACTTAAACCGAGGTATGGCTGTATTGTATTTGAAAGACCACTGTAAACACTTGAACTCCTTGGGTGGTTTTAAATAACTCTTGCTTTGGATATCCAGACACAGACTTTGGATATAATGGAGGACTGTGAACTAGAAGGACTTATAATATGCAGTTGAAAAAGTTACTTAGAGAACCCACAGAGGGGAGGAGGGAAATCCTAGGGTTTGGAAGAATATTGTGCAAACTTCTAATATTTGCAAGAACATTATTTCTGTGAATGAACTTGCAAAATCAAATAAAAAACTAAAAATAAAAATAAAAGAAGCTTAGGCAGATTCCTGGTGGATAAGACTATCAGTGGCAACTAGCCATGATGGCTATGTTCTATCAGCACAGTCATGGGTAGTGTTTTTCTGAATTCTAGTTGCTGAAAATCACAAATGTGGAGAGTGTTGTTGCTTGCAGGTTTCCCATAGGCAGAGTAAATCAATAGATCACCAGGTTCAGGGGTGGGAGTAGTCAGGTGACTCCCTGGCTTGGGACCAGGGGTGTTTTAAGCATATCTGCATTCCCATCCCTATTTGCAGATGGCAAAGGTGAAGGGAGTATTTTGCTGAATATCATAGGATAATAGAACTGTAGAGCTGGAAGAGACCCCAAGGTCATTTAGTCCCACCCCTTGCAATTTGGTTAAAAGCCAGAGACACTGACAGGTGCTGGTGGTTAAATTCTCCAACCAATTTGATCAGAAAATGCTCTCCTGAGAAATTTGAGCTCACTTAACATGGGATGAAGTCAATTCGTAGTTTGTTTTGGTGGGTGAAGCAAGCAATGGGCAATGCGAGTGTGGCTGGAAAAAGTAGGGGCCAAGCCCATTGCTTCCTGCAACAATATTTAAATCATATTAAACAATGTTAGTACTGGATCTGCAGTCATACCCAAAATCCATGGATGGCAAAAATGGGAGTGGCTATTTCACTGAATATTCCACAGTGGAGGACTGAAATTCTCCAACAGTTCAGGAGGAACTTGGAAAAAATATAAATCAATTATTTTTGAGTATTTTTCTGCTTGTTCCCTAGTATTAATGTTGCAGTCAGTGACTAATAAACATTAATGTATGGGCACATTCTTATTCCCAGCACACTGGTCAATTTGGGTGACCTGAAAGCCATTTATTCTTCACTCTCAAGCTCTGTGGCAAACACAAAAATATTAGAAGCTCCTTCTGCTCTTTTGCTGTCTGTGTTCCAGATCTATAGCTTTAATAAAACAAGACCTTTTAAATATAAAAAAGAGTATTAAAGTTTCCAGTAAATCTCAGTGGTGGCTGCAGGCTGCTGAAGGACTATGATGCTTGTATCCTGTCCCCCACCTTTGCCCACCTCAAAACTACTTTATTGACATTTGAAGCACCTTGTCCTGAGTTAGATGGCTGATAGTTCAGCACTGACTATTCTGACTAGCAGTAGTTCTCCAGTGGAGGTCTTTCTCATCACCTGCTTGGCTTTTTGCCTGCCTGCCTGCCTGCCTGCCTTCCAAGTTACCTGTGTTTTGGCACTGGGCTGCTTCTGGACCTTGCCTCTGGTGTTGCCCTTGTGTTTTAACTTTGTACATGATCATGATGATGATGATTTATACCCCACCCATCTGGCTTGGTTTGCCCAGCCACTCTGGATGGCTCCCAACAGAATATCAAAAACACGATAAAACATCAAACATTAAAAACTTCCTTAAACAGGGCTGCCTTCAGATGTCTTCTAAATGTCAGATAGTTGGTTTTTTATTTTTCCTTCTTTTTGGATTGCCCCTGTGAGTAACCCAAATTTTGCATGATGGTCCTTAGATTAAAAAAACAGAAGGGTGGGGGGGGTTGTATACAATTGGATGCCATTTTGCATCAAGATGGTGGCCTGAATCTTTCAAAACCGCACTAATTTTAACCAAATTTGGCAGGAAACTGAAGTATCTGTTTAGAAATCTCAGTATTTTTTCCTTAGAATTCCTGAGCAATGCCTCAGGAACTAGCAGTCTGAAGCTGCTAGCAAAATATATTAATCATTTGTATGTATTGTTGCACGCCACACTATTCTCCCAGTGGTGTGAGATTCCTGGGGTTCCAGGCACTTACCCAGGGTTCGGTTTCCTTGCAATGAGGGGCAGCAGAGACTGTGGTGTCTTTGTGATATATGGTTTATTTACACATATATGCAATCTTAACCTACGTACAATGGAAGGGCTCATAGCATTGCTTTTCTCATAGCCATGGCCTTGGATTCAAGCAGAGATCAGGCATGGCTCTGTCTCACAGGCTTCCGCCTCCAGCCTTGCTTCCAGCTTCTATCTCTCACACACCTCAACTCTCAACTCTCTCCTTTGTATTTCTAACTACCGGTGAGTTGAGGGAGGGCACACCGTTTGTCATCTGGCACAAAACCACTTCCTTTGCTCCCTTAATGGCCCATACTTAGAGGGCCATAACCAAGAAATATTACAACCATTTGAATCCTTGCTTAGATTTTAACCATTGCTGGATCCAGGAATTAGAAGGGACTCGCACAAACAGCCTAACCCCCACTCCTCCAAGCTCACAACAACTTGATTTGTTCTGGAAAGAGGCCACAGCTGAGCAAAAAAGCCCATGCTTTTTATTCAGAAGGTTCCAAGTTCAGTTCCTGGTGTCTAAAGTCACAGAGGATCAAAGAGCAGAGAATTGTCCAAGGTCCTGGAAAGACAACACCACCAAGAATATACAGTGCAGAGCAATGGTAGGATTCACTATAATGTAGCTTTAGGTGGTTGCAGTACAGACACCCCCGGCAGATACTTGCTGTGAAGAGCTGAATGATTAACAGAAATCCAACTGGTGAAGCATTTCCTGGCAAGGGTATCCAACGAAGGAAAACAGTCTCTTCTTGGTTTTCTGCAAAGCTCTGCATATTGAGTTAATGTTGATTTCTATTGAGCAGAGACTTGATAGCCACCTCTCAGGGATGCTGTGATGGGCAGGATTCCAGCAGCAGCAGCAGCAGCAGCAGCAGCAGCAGCAGCAGCAGCAGGGACTAGATTTTTTAGTTCCCATCACTCTATATTTCTGCAGCATTTTGTTATGCTCAGGAAACAGGTTGGCAACCCCAAGGAAACCTGACTGGCAGCCCCTTTACACCTTCCCCTCAATGTTTAATTTAAGACTGTGATCATGAAATTGGAGAGCAGTGTTGATTAATGAATTAACAACATTCATCACTAATTTATATACTATGTATCTGTATGACACGGAAGGTGGAGATGGGTTGTTTGCAGCAGCACTTGACAATCTCAAGCTTGCACACACACACACACACACACACACACACACACACACACAAACACACCCTTCAGGAGCTATTAGTGACACCTTCAAACCTGCCTTTAATATCCCTGAGCAATTAAAAAGCAACTCACCCCCATCTCCACACACTCACATTTCCTTGCTCTCTAAAGCGTTTATACATTGCAGTCACAAGCCAAGATGTACATGTTGATCCTGACAGGAAAAACTATGATTAATGAATAATGGAGCACTGACAATATATTTCTGCCAGGCTGAGCTGTCGTAATTCAATCCACATAGGTGGGTCCTTGCTTAGAGGATCCGAAAAGCAATGCAATATTAAGCAAAATAAAGATGGTAGTTTATTATTATCTTTCTGTGGTTCCCAGTCTCTTGTGCTTGAAGAAGGAAACTGCCATGGCAATGCAAGAAGAAGTCTAAATACAAATTAATCTGTACATTAGTTATTGCTCTGGAGGTTGATGGTGAGATTTTTCCTGAAAGCATGAGAGTTAGTTTTGCAAACAAACTCACAGAACCTCTTTGTTTTTATCTGCTGTTAACATGCTGCAATTCAGTGGTAGATCCCTGGCATCTGCCAGTCAGTTAGAAAAGACTTGTGTCTGAAACTTTGGAGAATCACTGCTAGGCAGCATACACTGGGGGTAGTCAATGTGGCACCCACCAGATATTTGGACTACAATGTCCATCAGCCCCAGCCAGCATGGGCCATGGCCAAGGATGAGGGAACTGTAGTCCAACAGTACCTTGGCTAACATAGCATAGGTAATACTGAACCAGATGGACCAATATCCTAACTCTTTATTTGAGCAAGGAACAGGTTCATTGCCATGATAGCCATTACTATTCTCCATGAATTTGTCCAATCACCATTTTAGAAATGCTGTGTGAAGAAGTATTTGATGAGATAGGGGGGGGGATCTCCCTATCCTTGATCTTTGTACCATTATGCAAGAAAGTTTGCACAAATTCTTGCATGAGTTGTTCCACAAACGTGCTGTTTTCCTCCTTCTCTGGGGTCTTCAGATTCAACCTGTTGTATTTGGGAGGGGGGGGTTATGGCTGAGATACATCTGCCTGCCTGCCTATCTATCTGCCTATCCATCTATCATTTCAAAGTGAATAAATTTAAATAAAAGTTAAATTAAGACTAACCCTCAGGGGAAGGCATACATTTACATCTGCAAACCACATAAACAATCAATCCATCAGTATGAACTAGAGTGAAACATTACCGGTACCATTCATCATTCATGTCCCATAAACAAACACATTCATAATTAGTCACTGAGCTGAACAAGCAGTAAAAACAAGTGAGGACATGCACAATTTATTGTGTTTGACACAGGGAGAGATCAAGGTTAGGGCCAAGAGAAGGAGATTATTTCTCTCTCTCTCCTGCTTTTCCTTTTCACTGCCACATCCATTTTCTTTTTCTGGCTCCAGAAGGTCCAGAATGAGCAAAGGGGATGAGGCAGATCTACCTGTGCTCTGCACCACGAAACCATCTTTGGAGACACCTGTCTCACCTGCCTTTTCTCAAGTCAGACTATTGGTCCTATCAATACTAACTACAGTTCCTGGCAGTGACTCTTCAGTCTCAGACAGATGTCCTATGTATTGTGGTTATTAATATTGCACATTTGAAAGCAATACGTTGAATAGAAACTGACTCTTGAAATAAAAATTGTCCCATACAAAAATATGGTTCAAAAGCTTTACTAACAGAACTTGCTTCAAAACCAGACTTAAAACAACAATGTTACATCCAAAAAGTTGCATAAGATAATGCAACCACTGGTAAAAGGTCTTAGAAATATGAATTAACTTTATCCAGAGCTGAAAACAAAGCTCTGTCTCTCCTGCAAACAGCCTCCATTAGCCTTTCTGCTATTTTCCTGGAGAGAATCATTGGCATGGCCTTTCTTCTCGGGTGCTTCAGAGCAAAGACTACTAAGATACCCAAAGTGGAGACCTGCAATTGAATACCTCAAGTGATCTAAGCTAAACACCTTGTGACAGAGTAGCAGAAATACATTAACAGTCAACCATTAACTGTCAGATTCTCCAATGAGCTTTCGTTTAGCTCAGTGGAATTTTCCATACCATACTTTCAGCAGTATACATACAAACACATTTCCATTTCAATGTACAATTAAACAACATTCTGGACACAAAACTTGTGTGTGAGGTTCCCCACTGCCTTGAAGTCCTTGAGGGGACTTGTTGTTTGCTCAGGGGATGAGCATTGCCAGCCACATTAATCCCTGAGCACTAATGTGGCTGGCCATGCTTATCCCTGTGTTCATGGTGCTCTATTCTTCATGATGACTTCAAGTAATGAAAGGAAGGGAGACAGGATTAACATCCAAAGATGGTGTCCTTGGGCAGCTAATGAGGCACTGATACCTGCAGTTAGCAAAAAGGATATTATTTGCAAATCATGTCATGATTGATTACTGACAGGCTAGAATTTGAACTAAATTATGGAAAGTCCTGCAGAGTTGGCAGAATCTGAAAGGAAAAAGAAGAGCTGCTAAGTCTGGTGGAGGGAGGAGGCCAAGAAAACAATGGGAGACATAGAAGCTGAATAGTCCTGGCGTATTAGGAAAGTAGGGTAAAGAGAATGGCTTAGCTCCATTTTGAGGGGGGAGACTTCCTTTAACCCAGACAGTCACAAAGAAACTTTACAACATAATCCTAACCATGGCCACATTCACGCCATAAACTTAAAACATGACTATACTACTTTAAACAGCCTGGCTTCCATCAAAAAATTCTGGGAGCTGTAGTTTTTTAAGGGGGCTGAGAATTGCTAGGAGATTCCTATTCGCTGCACAGAGTTACAATTCCTAGAGTGGTTTAATAACCAATCCCTCTTTGCATGGAATTCTGGGAATTGGAGCTGATATAATACCTTTGCGTATGCATGCCTTCTAACATTTCTCCGATGATAATAGGGACGTCCCATTCCATAATGATATTTTTACTATTTATTTAGTATTACTATTATTACTATTGCTATTATTACTATTACTATACTATTTACGCATTTTACTGGGCTGCCCCACCCACTCTGGGCAGCTTCCAACATATATAAAAACATACTGTAATAAAACATTAAGCTTTTTTAAAAAAGACAAAAAAACATCCCTATACAGGATTGCCTTCATATGGCCCAGGGGTCAGATAAATTCATACTCTCCAACATTTCTCCAATGAAAATAGGGACATCGTAAGGAAAAGTGGGACATTCTGGGATCAAATCCAGAAACCGGGCCAGCTTCTCTAAATCAGGGATGTCCTTGGAAAATAAAAGAAGAAGAAGAAGAAGAAGAAGAAGAAGAAGAAGAAGAAGAAGAAGAAGAAGAAGAAGAAGAAGAAGAAGAAGAAGAGGAGGAGGAGGAGGAGGAGGAGGAGGAGGAGGAGGAGGAGGAGTAGGAGGAGGAGTAGGAGGAGGAAGCTGCATGTGGAGGAGTGGAGACACAAACCCGGTTCCCCAGATTACGAGTCCACCGCTCTTAACCACACCACCACGCTGGGACATTTGGAGGGTCTGCGTATGTTATTTTCAACCATCTATGCATTTTCATGCACACTTCACCCTGGTATGTGCATTTTTGCACACATTACTTGGATGGATAACTGAATTTCAAAATTCAGAGAAGTGCACATTTTGAAAGATGGCCGTGTCCCAATTTGTGCTTTGTTTCAGAAAGTGTGAATTAGGGAGCTTCGCCTTTAAATGTAAACAGAATTAAGTCCCCCACCCCTTCGTATTTGCCCATTCTGATGCCATTTTAATTCTTTGTACCTTTGTTTTCAGCAGAAAAGTTGACTGAAAAGGAGCCCCACAAGGGGGGGGGGGAGTGAAGCTGTGCCAGAGCTTTGCGGCAGGCCAAAGGGATAAGTGTCGGAGTCAGCCACAGAGAGTTTATGGGCAAACCTTTTAAGAGGTTTTTCTGCAAGTTGTAAGTCTTCAAGCTTTGACTGTTCCTGTATTTTCCTTTTTAAAAAAGTCCATTTGTTCAGAATATTCTTTCTAATTCCATTGAGACAAAATTTATGTTGAACTCCCAGGAAAATATATTTGGTGCTATCTTGCTCCTCAGCCATGGGCTTTTCTCTCTTTTTCATTGCATCCTGCTAATGGAATTATTGAGATACTTTTTTATAAAAAACAACAACAGAATAGGGCCTTATCTTAACCTTTGCTCCCCTATTGTAAGTGATTTAGTGCTACTGCTTTATCTGGACAGAATTAAAGGTCTCTCGTCTTCTCCTTTTTTCCCTTTTACCCCTTCACTCACACATCCCCTCCATAAAAACATCCGTACAGTCTAATCGTTAGAGAGAGAAATGAGGGGGGAAAGAAAAACACCTTTCATTTTAAAAGCGGAGGTTATTCCTGAGAAAAGCTGATTGGCAAAATACTGTCCTTTTTGTCTGTGCAAAAGGGGCTTGTCAACTTAACAAATGTCCCTGAGATGGCTGGCAATGAAATAAAAAAGAGTGATGGTGGGTGCTGCTACCCTGGAAAAATGTCACTTAAAGAGAGAGAGAGAGAGAGAGAGAGAGAGAGAGAGAGAGAGAGAGAGAGAGAGAGAGAGAGAGAGAGAGAGAGAGAGAGGAAGAAAATGTTGCAAATTGCAGATTAATTCCAACCCTATTGAGGGGATTCAAATCTGCCCAACTATATTTCCATGGGGCAGGAGAGCAGAACTTCATATGCTAAGCATGCACACATGCACACATGCATGTCTCATGTCACCTCTTTCTGAATTCTGTCCACATATTGGGCTCACATCTCCAAGAAGGAAAACTTGCCCAACATGCAGGAGCTGTCCCCATGAAGTTCTCGGTGGTCCCTATGCAAGATCATAGAATAATAGAATTGTAAATTTGGAGGGTCATCTAGCCCTTCCCCTGCAGGACTTTGGGGAAGGGCCTTTTCAGTGGTGGCTCTTCCCATGTAGAGCTTCCTCTCTTCCTTCTGAGGTGTCCCTGGTCCAATCTCTTTTTAGTTTCAGGCAGTTGGTTAAGACACACATTTTTTTAGCAGGCCTCTGGAGGAGGAGAACAGTGTTAGTTGTTGCTGCCACTGTTAAAAAAGTAATTTCTATCTAGTGCTTTCTCATGAGTGCTGTTATTTTTTTTTAAAGGATTGTGTCATTTTATGGATTCTTTTTGCCACAACTGATTTTGCTGTAAATCACCGTGTAGCTTGTGTGATGAGTGGCATATGGTGGTAGCTGCAAGGAAGAGCCAACAAGTGGATGCTGCTCCATGATTAGAGCAAAGCGGTCCTGTCCCACCAACCTCAGTCTGGGAGAGGAGAGGGAAGCAGATCCTTCCCCTGCCCCAAATGTCTACACTATAGCTGCAGCTGGCTCCTGCTGGGCTGAAACTTGCAAGCTGCACGCCCAGTCGTGTTAATAGTTTAATTCATGGGTCAGCAAACTTTTTCAGCAGGGCGCTGGTCCACTGTCCCTCAGACCTTGTGGGGGGGGGCAGACTATATTTTGGAGGGGGAAAATGAACAAATTCCTATGCCCCACAAATAACCCAGAGATGCATTTTAAATAAAAGCACACATTTTACTCATGTGTCCATTTTAAATAAAAGGACACATTCTACTCATGTAAAAACATGTTGATTCCCGGACCATCCACAGGTCAGATTTAGAAGGCGATTGGGCTGGATCTGGCCCCCGGGCCTTAGTTGTCCTACCCATGGTTTAATTATTATTATTATTACAACCATCAGGAGCGAATCCTCAATGCCTTCCACATGTGCTTCATCAGGAGGATTCAGGTATCACTTGGCAGGACAGCATTACCAAGTTCACATTCCCAGCATGTTTGCACTCCTGTCTCAGCAACGTCTACACTGGCTTGGTCATGTCCACAGAATGGAAGATGGCAGGTTCCTCAAGGACATACTCTACAGGGAGCTGGCTTCTGGCACCACCAGGCCAATTGGCAGACCTACTCTGTGTTACAAAGATGTCTGCAAACGTGACATTAAAGTTGGCAACAGCAACCCCACCATGTGGGAATCCCTTGCAGATGACCACAGTGCATGGAGAAGGCAGTCTAGTCATGTATCCATAGCAGTGACCGGAGGAGGAATGACTGCTGGGAGGAGCGCAGATAGAAGAAGCGCCCTGTTGCATCTGCAGCAGCACAACCGGACGCTTTCATCTGTCTCAGCTGCAACAAAACATGTCTCTCCTGCATCAGTCTCTACAGCCACAGTAGGAGCTGCAACCGTCCAAAAACTTGTCCTCACCCCCAAAGACACACTCCTCCATTGGCTCCCAAGACAGGTGGATGCCAGCCTATTATTATTAAAGATACAGTACTATAGCCTGCTTGGAGAGTCAGTCCTTCCACTTGCCTCCCAGAGCCTGAAGATCTGACAACCCTTTTAAAAGCAGTTAAAACAATGTGTAATCAAAAGAATAGGGTGGGTTCTAATATGTAAATATAATATAAGATGAGTCCTAATATCTTAGTAGTTCCTCTGCCCTCAGATGCTCGGCGGGTAGTGGCTGGGAGAAAGCATTCTCTGTGGCAGACACTAAGTTGTGGAACTCTCTCCCCACACAGATGTGCGTGTTTTCATTGCACAGCATCTGTCAAATCCTGAAGACGCAACTCCTTACCCTGGCTTTTGATACTTGATGCGATTATTTCTAGGACCCTTATTTTTTGTGATTGTAAGTTGTTTTAAACTGTTTTTAATATTGTGTTTTGATGTTGTGATGCCCCCTGGGACCTTGGGAACAACAACAACAACAACAACAACAACAACAACAACAACAACAGGTGTCACAGGCCAGAATGAAGTCCTGTGTCTTCAGTGTATATAATGAAGCACCAGATGGAATATGGGAAATCCCATTGTGGTTCTTCTGATATCTTTTCTTGGCTTTAAGAATGGAAGCTGCCTTATACTACCGGTATGCCAGGCTATTTCTCTAGTGGCTCTCAGTCCTTCTTTAGCAAAACATTCTGTTCATTGAATCTGGGACTTTCTGCAAACAGAATATGTGGCTTTCCACTAAGCGTGGACCTCTCCCAAAGACTGCACAGTATAAACTCTGCAAACTAATGGATTTTATTCAATCACGTCTCCTGACTTTTAGAGCAATTACAAAAAGGAGTCTTATGTCTTGCGTGCTTTCATTTGAAAACAGTTAGGGGCTCGCAATTAGTGATGTTTTGTTTGTGCTTTTCCCCTCTGCCGTCAGCATGCAACTGCTTATTTCTAACTCTTGAAAGCATTAATCAATTAATCCCTACAATACATGGGTTAATGGCTCGATGATAGATAGATGAAAAGTGGAGTTCAGATTAATCACAATGAGCCATCTGGGCTCTCCCACTGCTGCTGCCAGAGATTGACTGCCCCCCCTCCCTTGACTGCCTTCCTCTCTTTCATGCTTCTCTGAATCTAGAGGTGCTTGCAGGACATAGAATATACAGCACTGTTGCAGTCCACTACCACGAAGCAGGGAGAATGGACATTGAGGAAAGAAGGACACTGGCTCTACTCCAGCCACTGCCCCATTCTAAGCATGATCTACAATGTAGGATGCAACTGCAACAGGGTCAGGGAAACTGTGACTTTCCCGATGTTGCTGGAGAACAACCTTCACCATCCCTGATCACTACTGGGCTGATGGGAGTTGGAATCCATCAGAGAGGAGACCATTGCACACTACCTCTTATGGCTATTCCATTATGTAACCTTAGCCCACAATCCAAGCATCTCCCACAATGCCATTTCCCGGCTGCTCTTCCATAGCAGGAAAAAAGCAGTTGTCCTTAATCACTGAACCACTCGCCGTTTTTGTTTTCATTCCACCCTGTCCCTCTCCAGAATTTCGGCTGATAAACTTACTCAAGGTGATTAGCAGATTTGGAAACCGTATGGAATCTGTAGAGTACATGGCTTTCCGTTGTGTTCTCTGAATTACGGGCAAGCTCTGCTCGGCATGAAGAAAGGAAGAGTGAATGACTAGAGAGTGAAGGAAGCTAATGTTCATTAAACGCAGAGTCCCCCTCCAGGAGAGAGACTTTCTCCCTTTACATAACCAATAATCAAACAAACAAACACACACACACACAAGGCCCTAGAGCTATCCTCTATTAGCTGTCATCTACAAGCAGATCCAGAGCAACAGCAATCTACGTTAAAGCCCTGCAGATCGCATCCTGACAGCTCCCGAGCTGTTAGTAGGGACTGCATTAGCCCAATCTGTCATCTCTCTGTCTCGACTTGTGGCGCTGTAACTCACTGCGACAGTTTCCCCTGTCATCTCTGAGAAGGATGTAGGTTGTGGAAGGAAACTTATTACTTATGGGAGCACAGTGGCAAGTGGGACTAGCACTGCATAATGAAATCTCTGCTTGCCATCCACATCATGTATCACCACTATAATAAAGGAAAAGAGGGTGTGTGAAGCAAGTTTCTAACATAGCAATTTTTTATGCAATGGGAAAGGACCCCTGGAGCTGGAAGGGGTGACTTGGCCTGATGCACAGGTGACCTCTAGGGGTGCTTTCTCACCCCCCCCCCATGGAGATCAGGCTAGGAATGAAAGAGATATTGGATTGGTCTGCGTTTTGAAATGAACTGAGCTAATTTGTCAGTCCTGGGCTTCTGCGTGGATCAGAAAACAGCTATCAGTTGGTTGTTGATGATAGATTCATAGAACTGTAGAGTGGGTAGGGACCTCAAGGCTCATCTAGTCCAAGCCCCTGCAACTCTGCATTTTCTATGATTCTGTTATTATCAGCTCTTTACCTGGTATAGGATAAGCTTGTTGTCAGGACCCACCCTATTCCTGTGACTGTAATTTGTTTTAACTGTTTTTAACACTTATTTTTAAATCATTGTAACCTACCCTGGGACCTGCTAGTGAAGAATGGGTAATAAATTTATCAACAGCAATGACCTCTGTGTGTGGCAGATAGTCCCTGATGTGGTGCTATTTTGCAGGCTCGACATAAACCTGGTCCAGAAGGCTGTATGTTTCTGAATACCAGTTGCTGGAAACTGCAAGTGCAACTTCTGCTTGGGGGCTTCACTGTGAGAGCAGGATGTTAGTCTAGATGGGCAACCGACCTGGCCCAGCAGGCTCCTCTTACATTCTTAAATAGAACTAGGACGTACCTGGTGTTCTGGGCAAATAATTGTTGGGATCACAGAGTCAGAGGTGGCCTTCAGGTATTAGCTGCTATGCCCCCTCCTTTAGTCTTCTCTTCTGCAAAGAAACACACCAAAAGGGTAGAGTTTCAAGTGGATCTACAAGGCATTCTGCATGACTGGTAAGTTGGGAAAAGGACTGGTTAAAAGAAGCTAAGACCCTCCATTGATGTTTAAGCACTCCCAGACATCACCATGCTGGAGAGACATGTCAGCTTGTGGAAAGGGGGCATTCAGAACATGTCAGCTTGGAGGGGAAGAGCTTGGGAACCCTCCTGAACTAGTCTACCTCATTGACTCAAAATGTATTGAAGTGGTAGCCCCCGGAGGTTGTTATCATGCAGCTCCCATCAGCTCTAACCAGCATGGCTGATGGTCAGGAATCATGAGAGCTATAATCAAGAACACCTCAAGGGCACCATGTTGGCTCTCCCTGGCCTACCGGCATGGGGTGGTGTAGGCTGGAAGGAGTGGGGAGTAGTACCCATTCATGTCTCAAAGTTCTGATTCAGATTGTGGTTCCCCAGAGAAAGCAAGTGATGCAACCTTCCATGCCTTACCTAAGAAGACATAGTGGCCTGTGCAGGATATTAATAAATATGACTGTCAAACCCATCACAAATCCTTGCATTCAATAAAGTTGTGGTATTAACCTATCCTAATCTTGGCTGTCATGTCTTTCCTCCAGCACTGGGGGCCAATAAGCAAATATCTTGACAGCTAACATGAATAAATGAATTATGGCACTGGAATACAACAGGGTGATGTTTTATGCTCCTTTGCCATACCAGATTTGACATGAGATTAGAAAGCACCTGAAGAGATTAGCTCTGCATCTGAGTCAGAGGTGTTACAGATGCTGATTTGACTAGAGTGCAACATTTAGTTGTGTTCATTTGAAGATATAATGAGAGAAATATTGAGAAGAGGTCACGGGACACGTTGCTTGGGGCTCTACCCAACTGAGTTCCACTAAGAGCCAACCTGGTGAAATTAATGAACCTTAGTTAGTCATGTCCACTAACATCAATGGGAACTCCTCTGATTTGGGTTAGCACTGGGTAGACCACCCCCATCCTTCCCAGGCACGTCAAGCCACATCAGAACCATTTTAAGATTTTTGTACATTTATTTGTCATCCCCACAACAAGGATTTTCTGGGTAATGAACAATTAAAGCAAATTAAACCCACAAAGTCAATAAAATGCCAGCACAAAATAATATAAAACAGAAGCAGCCAATTTTAGAGCAGACAGCATTCACAAAATTCATAACAAGAGAGTCACAGATTAATCCATCGCGTGAGGACAAGAGAAACCTGTGGCCCTCCAGATGATGGACTTAAACTCTTATCAGCTCCAGCCAGAACAGGGATGATGTGAGTTGAGGTTCAGCAGCATACAGAGGGCACAAACAATGCCCAACAGCCTGGGAAAGAAAAAAGACTGCTCTGCTTCAAATGATATCCTCAGATGTGGTGAGGCAAGTGAAGTGTAAAGGCAAGGAAGTAGCACCCTGGATAGCTCCATGCAGGGCTAAGGCTGGAGACGCTATAGCAGGGGTGACCAACTCCCAAGAGACTGCAATCTACTTACAGAGTTAAAAACTTGCTGTGATCTACTCCCTTTTGGGGGGTTCAGGTCAAAGTTGTTGAGCTTTTTGGGGGGAGGAGGAAAGCTCCATTTTAGGGGGGGGGTGCAGGGCAAAAAAATTGAGCGTTTTTTTAGGGGAGCCAAAGTTGTTGAGCTTCTTTGGGGGGAGCCAGTGATCTGCCATTGATCTACCACAGGCGTCCAGTGATCTACTGGTAGATCACGATCCACCTGTTGGACGTGCCTGTTCTATAGGAGCAGAGTTCAAAGGTTGTTTCAGCAGCAGTCACCTTCAGGCTGAGCCTTAAATAGGAGCGGCTGCAGCTTCATTACAGTTGCTATTTCTGCCTTTGCTGAGAGGTCTTAGTTCAAGGAACCCATCCTGCATTATCAGTTGATCCACTAGGGCTTCTGAGCTGAAGCCTCAGAGTCAGAGGAGCAGAAAATGATGTTTGCAGGTTTAAGAGAGTGATGTAATGGGTTCCTCTTTCTGAATCCAGGTCATTATGACCTCCTCGAAGCAGGATTTAATGGTATTTCATATTGCAATTGCTTTAAAAATGAGTAAAAGACAGGGATGGAAATTGGACCCAACTACCATACACGTGACACCATAAAATGCTCCACAAGAGCAAAGAAGTGGCTAATGGGGACTTGGAATCCCATGCAGAGGAGGCAAGAATTTCATACCAGGATTAGTGCTCTGAAGTAGACTAGTGTCCTCACCAGGAGGGTAGCATAATAGCCTGTCCTTGTGGTATAGAAAGAAGCTCTCATTTTGCTTGTGCTAAGGAATAATACAGTGTTGTTATGCAAAGAATCTTGACATTGTAGAGAAGAAGGCTATGCTTACAGTTTTGTCTTGAGTGAACAATCATCCCATGCTTATTGATCAAGTGAGTTGTAGACCAGTCTGAGAAAGCTTTGCATCTCAGGAGCCTAGATGCCTAGATTGATGTCTTTTGGTCGTTTTCCTCTAGAAGAAGTCACCTTTGGGGCAAAGTGTGCTTTGTGCAAACATTACAGCTACTAGATGAGGATGTGTTAAAGCAACAGCTTTTAGTCACCAGCTACTTGTGCACACCACGATGGAGTCTGTTGTACAAAGAGGAAATTGAGAAGCGAGGCCCAGTGTCTTAGTATTGAAGCCAAACCATGGTGGTGTCTGGAAGTCATAACAGACGGTAGGTTTTTATTCCTGAATAGGGTAATGGTGGTGAAAATATTAGGGATATTCAGGGAAACAAGTTCATAGACTTTCAGGTGGTATGTAATAGTAGTTTCAAACAATATTTAGAGACGGTTTAAAAGCTCCCCTCCTCCGCTTCTCTCCCAGAAACCGAAGCTATGTTCAGTGTAGTTGCTGCACATGGTGGTGTCTGGAAGTCATAACAGACGGTAGGTTTTTATTCCTGAATAGGGTAATGGTGGTGAAAATATTAGGGATATTCAGGGAAACAAGTTCATAGACTTTCAGGTGGGTATGTAATAGTAGTTTCAAACAATATTTAGAGACGGGTTAAAAGCTCCCCTCCTCCGCTTCTCTCCCAGAAACCGAAGCTATGTTCAGTGTAGTTGCTGCATGCTTTTAAAATGGCACTGCTAATGCCCCTGGGAAATTAATGCCTCTGAGAAATGATGCTTGGAGTATCCATTTTTAAAGCGCATGGCAGCTACACCGCCATGTGCTCAGCTGAACTGCAGCTTTGCTTTTAATGGGTTGGGGTTTTTTGGGGGGGAGGTAGACACAGAGGAATCCATCAGACCACCTTGTAGTATTATTTGTAAGAACTACCTCTCACAAAAATATCACAACCCAGCAAAGATCCTCTTCCTTTAAATCTTTGAGAGGTTTTTTGCCCTCCACCCCAGAAGCCGCTCTCAAGTGTGAAGAAAACATTCATCTGCAACATCAGGGGCATCAGGTATTAGGAGAGGCAAGCTTTTTCTTCTTAGTGTGCTGTTGGACAATCATTTTATAGTTGTACCCAACTCTACTAGGGTAAGAACCATTGAAATTGATGGGCATGATTAATTTAGGTCCATTAATTTCATTGGGTCTACTTGGAGTAGAACTTTGTATTGTGCAATACTTTACCCTTTCCCAGTTTTTAATTATTTTTATGTATTTGTATTTTGCCTTGTTAACTTGTTTTGAGACCTTTTTAAAAATATATATAAAGCAACTAGCAAATAAGATCAATAAGAACATTTGGGGTGACCATAACTGACGGATTGCACAAAAATACACCAGAGTCATGAAGTCATTTTTGCTTAGTCCTGGAGGACCCAGTGGGCAGTCTGTATGGGCAGGGCCAGTACAGAGCCTGAGAGTCCTTCAATGCTAGGAAGATGTTCCAAGCTGCAGTTCTGATAGCTCAGCACATAGTTCAGCCATACAAATGTAAGACACCCAGTAAACCTCCACACAAGTCCTCCCAAAAGCCAACAATGTTGGCTTACTGTGAATTCTGTCCCCTTGCCCATCACATAACTCATGTACTTAAGCAATATACTATGCTACCATTGCTTCCTAGCATTTAATGTCCTCATTGTTAATCATCACATTTTGATGTGTGCCAGTAAAGCTCGCCAAAAACCCCAAGGATCTATTGATGGCAATGATCCCATCCTGAGTCCCTTTTAAAGTTGCCCTCTGACCAGCCACATCTCACTTAGCCCTGTCAGGGACAGAGGGCGGCACAGAAATGATATTTGCAAACGCGCCTTGCTACATTAGGGGAGAGATGTGGTGACAGAGAAGCCAGAAGGTTCGTTAAGAAAATCCTTTAAGAGTGAGTGATGATTGGATAAGACAGCCAGACAGCATGCCAAGGGAGCACGGGGGTGAGGATGGGGCAGGAGTCAGGAGAAATGTGTGGGGAGCACAGGAAGAAGAAAGTCAAACAGATGGAAGAGGCAGATGAACTGACAACAGCAAGGATCATTTCTTGCACTGGGTTAACCCACTCACTACATCAGTGACAGAAACAGGAATTCATACATGTACTTTCCCATACCAGGAAATGTTGCTATTGCTTAAAGGTTGATGGTTGACATGAGATGGATTTTAGTTATAGGGACATCATTAAGCAAAGTAGTTCTAATCAGTCTCGTGGGTGTTGGGACGCGGGTGGCGCTGTGGTCTAAACCACTGAACCTCTTGGGCTTGCTGATCAGAAGGTCGGTGGTTTGAATCCCCATGACGGGGTGAGCTCCCGATGCTCTGTCCAAGCTCCTGCCAGCCTAGCAGTTCGAAAGCATGGCAGGGCAAGTAAATTTCTGTGCGCTCTGGTTTCCATCACAGCGTTCCATTGTGCCAGGAGTGGTTTAGACTTGCTGGCCACGTGACCTCGAATGCTGTCTGTGGACAAACGCCGGCTCCCTCGCCCTGAAGTGAGATGAGTGTTTTATTGTTGGAAGCTGCGTAATAAAATAATAATTGTTGATGTTGTTGAGTAGGACATACCTATCTCCTTCTCCTTCTCCTTCTCCTCCTCCTCCTCCTCCTCCTCCTTCTCCTTCTTCATTATTTCTCACTCCCCCCCCCGACCAGTACTCAAGGCAGCTTACACAAAACTTAAAAACAACACAAATAAAATGCAAAAAACTAGAAAATATAAAAAAGTAATTAAAGACCAATAAAATTATGGCAAACATATCAAAAGTCTCTCGTGCTCTAATCCACACAAAACTGAACACAGTTGTGTTGCCCCTGAAATTTCCAGGGCTCAGGGAAGCAGGCAGCATACAATACTATTATACTGATCTCTAATGGTTGTATGGGAGGAACTGGGATTTTATGCCACATTCTTCCCCCAGTGTTGCCAGTCAGTCTTCCTGCATAGACTCTGAAAGACTTTTGTTTGTTTGTTTTTAACATCCTCTCTCCAAAGTCAGATAAGGATGTGCAATTTAAGAACTGCACCAGTTACATTGCCAATACAGTCAATGAAGGGAATCTGTCATTCTTTGTGGCAGCACACTGTAGCAGTAGATCAGCCTGGAGCATGGGGGCTTGGCAGTTGAGGGAGTGGCCTCCCTCCAACAATGAACCCATCTCCCCTCTGACGGTGTCAAGAGCTTGGAGTCTATCACATCAGCTTAATGGAGCATCGTCAACTTACCCCAATGAGGCACTTAATCGAAGGAACATTTATACCACTTGGGTTTCCAGGCACACTTTTATGACAGCTCTTTGTGCAGGAGATGTCTTTGTGCACTTAGCTCTTTCTTGAGATAGATTGACACAATGGGGCTCGATGAACCCTCCCATTCAGGGAGGTCTGTGCACTTTCTTTACGGGGAGAAATAAAGAGGTGGCTGGATAGAGAGAGAAATGCAGCACATACTTGCTTGGAGGAAATAACACATTCAGCTCTAGAGTTCTCCAATGAAAGCATCCAACTGATGATGATTGAAGAGCCATTGCCAGTTAGGACATTGATCAAGAGCAGCCAGTGTGATGCCTCCCCAGATGTCTTCTTCTTCTCCCATCCCACCCAGTGCTTCCAAAGGGAATTTAAGCTCCTGGGCTCCAGGTGCCTATAAGTATGGGGTTCAGGGGGTGCAGCTGGTCCTTGTGCAGGCCCTGCTCTCTAGGCTGAGGAGGAAGAAAGCCTTCCCTTGTCTGTCCTTGTCCTAGAGGTGGAACTTCTCGACCTGGCTCCCTGCTGAGTGGCAGGAGCCCTTGGGTGGGTGGATCAGGGCTGCTTTAAAGGGGCAAGCAGGTTGGACTCAACAGCAGGGTGGGTGAGGATGGTTCCTTACACGGGGTGAAAAACACAAGAATACACTGAAGATACAACAAACTACTCAGGTAGAAATCTGAAATTCTTTTTTAAAAAATTCTAGTTTGGAAACAAAATGAGCTCATTTGGAACTTTTCAGGGAAAAACTTGGACGAAAATAATTTTGTTTTAGCAAAGAAGTTCATGTACATGAGAGAGAGAGAGAGAGAGAGAGAGAGAGAGAGAGAGAGAGAGATTGAGGGTTTCTGTATTCAAGACATCACTTTTCAATACCATAAGGTTTTTACTCCCACAATTCCTCACAGTGCTCCAGACTACGGTTTCAGCTTTTTCTTTCTTTCATTGGTGTCCAAGTTTATTGCAGCATTACTGATCTCAAATAGCATTAGCTTTGTCAGAGTATAATTCAGATTTTATCTCATTTGACAGAGGCATTTATGATGTAAATACTGTGTGGGGGCAGCGTATGAGAGCGGAACCCTTGTTTAATTTGTGAGTTCTGCTGTTTTGTCACAGCAGTTAAGACTGTGCTAATAGATTCTGACTTCATGAAAATTATACGTTTTAAGAAATGGGATTTTTAACAGACAAGATCCTCCTGATAATAATGCAATAAATATAGCATACTGAATTGTTCCTGGGAGCAATTTTTGCTTGTGATATATACAGGCTGAACATCACATATACCAACCAGATATATGCAGATATCAGGACACATTTCTTAAAAGGATTATTATGTCTGATCAGTGGCTGATGAATATCAAGTTGCTTCATCAGTGACAGGGAAAGAAACAGGGCGGGGGACAGGAACCTCGTTCTTCTCTTATTTCCTTGAGGTAAATGACCTCAATAGTGTTAATTCAATAGTTCTTACAAGAGCCATTCCCTGTTTTGGTTCATTTCACATGAAAGCCTCTTTTGCTGAATGGTGGAAATGCATCCTGCTAGTTTGGTCGCTAATAATAATAATAATAATAATAATAATTTATTTATACCCTGCACATCTGGCTGGGTTTCCCCAGCCACTCTGGGCAGCTCCCAACAGAATGTTAAAAACACGATAAAACATCAAGCATTAAAAACTTCCCTAAACAGGGCTGCCTTCAGGTGTTTTCTAAAAGTCAGATAATTGTTTATTTCCTTGACATCTGATGGGAGGGCTTTCCACAGGGTGGACGCCACTACTGAGAAAGCCCTCTACCTGGTTCCTTGTAACTTCCCTTCTCACAGTTAGGGAACCACCAAAAGGCCCTCAGCGCTGGACCTCGGTGTCTGGGCTGAACGATGGGGGTTGCTATTCCCCATCCCTTACACCCCAACATTGCGCAGGATGGCTGAAAAGAGACCCTGCCTTCATCCGCGTGTGGATTTGGGTGGACTGATAATGCAGAGATCCCGAAGGCATAGACTTGTGTCGGCTCAAGACATTTTGGCATCTGAGGCAAAGCACAGAATGGCGTGCCGCACAGACCCCACTAAACAGGAAGAGGGTTATGAAGTTCTACATCAGAAACAAAGGGGTGATAAAGATCAGGACTGGGGACAGAGAGTGAGAGGGGACCAACAGTATCTCCTATTCATGGAGAGGCCAGTATGGAGGCAATATGGGGGGGGCAGTTGGGCTGGCAAGGAGGTGGCAGATTTGGCGCTGAAGCTGCTTCTGGCATCACAGCAGCACCAGTGGGTGATGCACTCCTTGGAGGCCAGATTTGCCACCCAATGCTGCCCTCTTTTTCAGAAGTGGTGCACAGATATTGGGGGCAGGGCATGGCAACATTAGGACCGACCCAGTGGGTCATGGTCCCATCCCCTTAGTGCATGTGGACATGGACTCAATGTTCTTGATTTTGTCACTGGACAGAAGTGCAAGTGGAAATCGAAGGCAGTAATTGTACTCTTTATGTACTATTTATTTATTTATTTCTATACCACTTTATATTTTAAAGAAAAATCTCAAAGCGGTTTACAGAAGATTAAAACATCAATAAAACACCAATAAAACAATCTGAAGATAGTCAAATATAGAATATACAGTCAAAGCAACACAATTAACAAAACTAAAATATTATCTTAAAGATTTCAAAAAAAAAACACTACAAAGGAGCTCAACTACAGAATACATATTTAACACAAACAAAATCAACAAAAAAGATCTTAAACATTGCTAAGTGAAGTCAAATATAAAATGCACATTTAAAACAGCACAATTCACAACAGAATCAGAGAATATTATCATAAGCATGAGACGGCTGTTTGACAGGCACAAAAAAGATGGGGCAAAAGAAGCCAATAGTCATGAGGGTCATGAGGCATAGCGATGTCCCTCTGGTCTCACCAGGAGCCTCTTTAGTAGAGCTGATGAGTGTGGGCCCCACACCCTAGGGCAGGTGGAAAGGGCCTTGCAGGGAGCAGCCTTCAAGACTCACAGCCAGGCTATGTAGCACTTTCCTCAAGCATTCAAACATTATGTTTCGCATAAAGCAAATCGGTATTATTGTCCCACATTACGAAGGAATGTGGGCAACGGCTGAGAGATAACAGTTTGCCAAAGGCCACGGCCCCTAGATTATGCTCTTTGCACTGTACAACTTCAGTGTGGTAAGCTCTTAAACAATGAATAAATTGTTTAGCGAGCCTGCTTTGTCTCCACAATCACCCTACGCTTTACACACCGGACTTGAAATATTGTTTTATTTACCAGTCACCTAATACAAAATATCTCTTGGCAACTTACATGCAAAACGGCGATTTCTGCGTCGCAAGAGGTTGAACTCATGGTCTCTTACCCCTCTAGAATTCTATGATTCTGTGGATAATAGCTCTCACAAACAAAAACAGCACAAAGCCTATTTCAACAGGTACAAGTTAGTCAGGCCCGTTCATTTTGGTAGGTCTCCTCGGAGTATGAATAACACAGAGGCAACCCCAAGATCTTAAGCATTCTTAGTTTATTTGATCTAAGCACACTAGGGGAAAAAAGGGTTTCATACCCACACGGATTTCTCCAGCTCGCAAACTGTTAAAAGCAGAATGTTCTGCACTGAAAGGATATCTTTCAAGCCTGGATTTGGCAAGTTCTTTCAGCTTAATGGTTCCCTCCCATGAAAGATAAGCTCCACTGGTGAAAACAGTTGCTCAAATGGCCTTGTTAGCATGTGTAATATTTTATTTCTTTGAAGCTGATTAATTCTTATCACCAACGCCAGCTCTTTCCATCCATTTGCTGGATAAATATTACTCTCCATTAACACTTGGATCCCATGGGAGCGCAGCAGAGTTGTGGTACATTGGTTTGATCTGAGATAGGTTTACCTTGGCTGGTAGCCAGTTCTTATCGCTAGGAAGATACTGGGTGTCTCTCTGCATGCCTTTGGCATTCCAAACAGGTGAGGTGGGTAGTGCTTGTCTGACTTTAAACATCCTCCCCCTCTCTATCATATTCCGTTGAGTGATTGTATATGGGGTGTGTGTGTGACAAAGACAGAAGCAACTGCCCGTGACTGCATTTTATCAAATGAGGATACAAGAGCGAATTATGAATGCATCACTCCAGCAAAATGCCAAAAGTTAAGCATGTGCAGACTGCATGCAAGAATGGGAGACTCACCTCTGGAAGAAGACACAAGGATACCTTTTCTTTTTGGCTATCACTAAGTGGCAGTTTATCAATTAGAAATGCTGTATGATCAGGAGATTCTGCCCCCCCCCAACCTCGTGGCTTACAGAGTGCTCAACACTTCAGGAAGATAAATGCTTTCTGGGGTGAACATAAGGAACCCCCCTCATCTCCAATCCTAATGGAAACATTTCCCAAAGCTTCAAAAGAAAACTCTTTTGTTTCAACAGTGTTTTGAAATTGTTTTGAAAAAGTTATTACTTTTTTCATTCTTTTTTCAAGCTAACTGGATAGCCCAGGTTCCACATATTGCATTAGGGGGCTCTACTTCAACTTATGCAGCCTTGCAGGCAGTTTTTCCTCAGAATCCCACCTTGTTAAATCTCTCCAAAGCACCCCACCTCAACTAGGGATTTGTCCCAATCTGAGGTACACTGGTAAAATAATAATCATAATAAATGCTAGTAAACAGTTCTATTTTTTTTCTAGAAAAAGAGGTGCTGGAACTCACCATGAACACCTCCTTCGTTCTCTTAGAATGGCAATGGTGCCCACTTGAGAGGTGCTGGAACTGAGTTCTGGTGAGTTCCTGTTAGAAAAAAACCCCTGCTGGTAAATAGTTTTCTGCATGCCTCTTGAGACAAAGTCTTATTGGTTCTGTAGATCTTCAGCATTTCCCCAGGAGTAGCTGCTGGAAAAAGCTGTACATAGTTGCAGCTTAGGGAACAGTATGTATTACATGGCAATGTGTAATATTGTTAGACAGCCATTGATGCTGAAGAAATTGCATTAGACTTCAAGCTGTTCTCTTGGGATGGTGAAATGTCTATTACTTGGGACACTGAGAGCTTGTTTGGATGTGGAGTGAAATGGTGTCTACTGTTTTATATTGCTTTAGAATACTGGCTCTCAAGCCATGGTCTTATTATCCATAGTGGCACTTGAAAAATTTGCCAGAGGATAATTGAGAAAAATCCTGTAATGGCTCCTCACTTTCCCCCTGCTCTGCTTCTGCTACATATATGACTACAATCTCCTTTCATCTTCCAAAGACAGGTTTGGGAAAGTTCTACATCACATGGATCTATTCAGTTCTGCAGACACTCTCTCACATGAATACTTGCTTCAATAGAACACCCTTCCCTATCCTGGTGACCTCCAGTTGCTGCTAGACTACAACTCTCATCATCCCTGACCTTTGGATGGGGTTGATGGGAGTTGGAATCCAACAAGTTCTGGAGGACACACGGTCAGGGACTGCTGGGTTAGAACTCTTCCTCTTAAGCTTTTATGGTTTTGAATTCTGCCTCTGGGAAGAAGGATTGGCTATGAAACCATTCTGGGAACTGCATTTATCTGAAGGGAATAGGAGTTTCCTAACCACACTCATTGCTTTAATTAACTGCATATCCCAAGATTCTGACCTGGACCAAGCAATGCTTTATAACCATAACCCATGCTTGTAGGAGTTGAATATGAATCTATTTGGCATTTATTCAGTAGAAAATAGCAGAATGTCTGATAAAGCAGGAGAAACAACATGGCAGGTGGGATGATCAGAGGCTAGAACTAGCTGACTTGTTATCTTTCATAGAAAAGCTGGGAGTTGCTCACACTGTTGCTTTTAGTTCAAAGACCTGAGAATATCTACAGTAGACCTCTTTTTCCACCAGGAATGCGAAAGGAACGTGACAGCCAATTTTGAATGTGATGAATACACCGATCAGCCTTGTCATAGTGCAACACTATGTAATCATGGAGGGAGGGAGGAACATCTCTATCCAGCTCCGACCCTGACAGATTCTGAACCCTGGCTATAAGAGAGAATTTCCATCACTGTCGATGAATCTGAACAACTGAAGGACCTAAGCAGAAAGGTCTTGCCTGAAAGCCTTCTGCTTGGCTATTAAGTGTGCTGTTTCATGCCTTCAGCTTTAAAAAAGCCAGGTCTAGAAACTGGACTTCCTACAAGCTAGCTTTGCCTGGCATTCCATGAGTTGGCACTGGCCACATTGACAAGACCAGAGATCTCCAGCTGGATGGCTTGGCTTTCCCCTATTAGTCTTTATGTTTCTTGCTGAGCTGATAAGTATGCATATCTGCAGACGGTAAGCAGACTCAGCTAATTAGGCTCTATGCAGGCTTATTGTGCAATTTATGCTTCAGTATGCTGTGTGCAGCCTAGTCCTGTGCTTTAAGCTCAGATGCAGGCCAGCTATGTGTATTGCATACAGATATTTGCTGTACACGGGTTAAGAGCGTGGTCTTTGCCCCCAAAGGGTGCGGATTGCCTCTAAATCACAAAGAGCAGCTGTCTTTTGGGCAGAACAAAGGGCAGGGTATCTATTCCAAAACTGTAGCATTTGGTTTTGCCGTTCACCTGTAATCTCAGAGACTCACTTTGAGATACTGTTCTGCACATTTTCGCTTTCTTTTTTTCCACCTGTATGGCCAGATGCAAAGGAGCTTTTCTGCATCTTCAGTGCTTGCATAGAAAGGAGGATTTCAACAGCACAGCTTGCCATTTGGGGTGGGTAAAGGCTGCACAACACTTGTCATCACCTCTGCCACACCAGTGTTAAAGGCACAGGAAGCCTTCTCCTTTTTGACCTCTGAACATTCTCTTTCTCTCCTTCTCTTTTCAAAACATCCATGCACGCCAATAGTTGTTCTCAGGAAACAACCTATCTGTGGGTCATGATCTCCCCACTGCAAACCAGCATTCTATTGAATTTGGGGGCAACTGGCTTACAGAAAATATATTTGTAGCTTTCCATCCCTTAAAAGAATAAAATACCGTCAGATCTCAGTTGTCATAGTTTCTTTTCTGCAACAGACTTCATCTTGCTGCTGCAAACTCTTTGGATTTCCCTCTGGTCATTTTGAGCTACAAGGAATGCCCATAGCTTAGTGGTTCACCACATATTTTGTCTGCATAGAAAGCCCCAGCCTGCATCTCTGGGTTTGTTTGTTTTCTAATAGATTCAGGTAGCAGGTGATGGGAAAACTCTGTGTCTGGGTTAAAACAATTAGGCAGGGGAGAAGCAACTTTCCTGCCAATGCTTTGTTGCTGCTGCAATGCCTTGTTCAACCGGCAAGCAAATGTGTGAAGCACATTTTCCATGAATGCGTTTGGACTTTCAAGTGTCGATCATCGTTGAGCATCAGCTGAACTGGAGACCTCGTGTTTGACTCCTGCTTTTCTGCACTCATACCACCCGCACCACCTCAAATAATCCTTTTGACCTTTTTAAAAGGCTGCACTTGGCATTTGCTTCAACGGCACATCACTTCTCATTCCACGGCTATTCTGTTGCTGATCCACAGCTGAGGTAGTTCACATATTTCATTTCCCCCCCTTCTTCTTCTTCTTTTGAGGATGATGCTTCGAGGAGTGACCTTCAAGGAGACACCTCTGGGGGGCTCAGGAATCAAACCACCTCAGGCTCCAGGTGGCCTTTGACATGCTGTTTCTGAAACCAACTTTAATCAGGTTGCTGCAGTCCTTGTATTTTCTGGGTATGTATCACAGCACAGGCACAGAAGGGAGACTTTGTACTGCCGAGGTAAGAGCTGCAAACGTTGCCAGCTGTCCCTGGAGGATAACTTTTCATTATTGATGTGGAAAGTGGAAAATAAAATAGACTATTATGCTTTTTATCTTCAGGGAACATTTTTCTCTCTCCTCTCTCCCCTCCCCCCAAGATATGAAAGCATTTGAATTCAGAGAATCATCTCCAGCACAATGAAGAAGAAGTCAATTCAGAGAGTAGCAGGCACATTTATTTACAGTGCGGGTGACTTGCGACGGGTGTCTCATCCATGCCCACTTTCATTGTCCTCAGCCAAGCCGTGAGAGGGGATATCTCATACCTCCAGTGCCTCAGCTCCCCCCCTTTTTTGCTTTACATCCATTGAAAACTCCCTTCTGTTCAAAGAGACTTTTTTATTAGAAACAGCTCACAAGGAAATAAAGTTTTATTTGTTTAGTATGAGAAGGTGGGTTGCGTCTGACAAGGTGTTTTTCATGCATACCTATGTGTCTTGTATCTATTGTGATGAGGTGAGGGAACTTTGTCCTATTGCAACCCTCCAGGCTTTTATGTATACAGTAGAACCTCAGTTTGGACGTAATCCATTCCAGAAGACTGTTCGACTTCCAAAACATTTGAAAACCAAGGATCAATGGACGGTCAGCAAAATCCATTGAGAAAAAAGAAAAACACGCAACAGAAGCTGTTTGACTTCCTAGGCGTGTTCAGAAACGGAAGCAATCACTTCCGGGTTTTCGGCGTTCAGCTTCCAAAACGTTTGGCTTCCGAGACGCTTGAAAACCGAGGTTCCACTGTAGTCTTCAAGACTCTTTATCAGGCTACACCCCACTCCCTATGTGTGAGCTGGCCCTGATATTTCGTTTCCAAGTTGTTTAGGGCCTTGTGAATTGGCAACCAGTCTTCTTGATTGCAGTGGTGGGACCTTCCCTCCCTTCAGACGTGAACATGCTTCCTTCTCTACCCGGTAAAATATGATGATATGCTTTTAGAAAGCTGCCATGTTGCCATGGAATGTATCTCTGGTCCATGGTTGCTGGATACCTGTAACGTGTTCACCCAAACCCAATTAAATGTTGCACTCCCACTTTGAACATGGGGAAACACGTGAATGTATGCAGGCAACCATACATATACGCATGTGTATTTTGCTAGTGGAACCCAGGTGGCACTGTGGTTAAACCACTGAGCCTAGGGCTTGCTGATCAGAAGGTTGGCGGTTCGAATCCCTATGGCGGGGTGAGCTCCCGTTGCCTGGTCCCAGCTCCTGTCAACCTAGCAGTTCGAAAGCACGTCAAAATGCAAGTAGATAAATAGAAACCGCTAAGCGGGAAGGTAAACGGCGTTTCCATGTGCTGCTCTGGTTCGCCAGAAGCGGCTTTGTCATGCTGGCCACATGACCTGGAAGCTATACGCCGGCTCCCTCGGCCAATAATGCGAGATGAGCGCCGCAACCCCAGAGTCGGTCACGACTGGACCTAATGGTCAGGGGTCCCTTTACCTTTATCTTTATTTTGCTAGTAGGCCTTTGGAGTCATTCAGCCGAATCTCCTTCAGCAGCGAGTTTCACATTTAATTGCAAATGAGGAGGCCATCACATGCTGAACTAGGAGATGAGAATGTTAATGAATGCTCTTTCGGGCTTTAAGGAAAAGATATTGCCCAATGCTGTGGAAAATTAAAATTTGCTAGTAATATGCATGGTAAATTTAATGCTAAAGACTAAAAGACAAATGGGAAGCGAACTTAATCTGAGTTGACCCCATTTTGCTAGAATGTTATTTGTATATATTTCACCTCCCTACAGGAAATGGGGGGGGGAGAGGCTAATTAGTTCTGGCATGCTGAATATAAATTATTGTTGTTGAAAACATTATTTAAAAAAATTTTTTTAAGAAGGGAAGTCTATCTGGAGATATCTAGTGGGTGTTAAGCAGTGAGGAGTGCTCCAAGACATTTTAATGCTTTGGGGTGGGAAATAAAAAAGAAGAAGAAACCATTTTTTTTCTGAGAAAACAAAATAAAGCACTAGATTAAATAACTGATAATTAGATAGCCTTCAATGGGGCTCAAAATCTGCTGACTGGAGCAGCCTGTCTCCATTTGCTTAATGATAGGTCCAGGCCTGTGCTGATCTGAAGTTTTCCTTTGGGAGGGGACAGAATTATATGAAAGAAATTGTGTCAGAAGGGGCAATCTGTGAGTGGTTAAATGGTGTCACTGTTGGAATAAACCACACTGATTTCTCAACTCTGTCATAAGGTGCACCAAGTGACCTGGGTCCGGACACTCTCCCTCCAACCTACCTCACCAGGTATTCATGCAGATTATGGGGACACTATCTTTTTTTATAGCCGTAATTAATTAATTAATTAATTAATTAATTGCACAACTCTGTTTTTGCTAAGGCAGGGGTGGGGAACCAGTGATGGGTTGCTAGCACCAGAGGCCATGCAGAGAGGAGTGAGGAAGGGAGGGCAAACGGATGGAGTACACATGCACATTCAACTGCCTAATGACATCCCCATCACCCAGAAGATCGCAGCCACAGAGATAAGTAAAGAAAGAGTCATTCCATTGTCCGGAGAGGTCACTTCCTGGTTTACATGGAAAAGCCATTTTCAACTAAACCCAGAGACAGAAGTCCACAGCTGTACAGAGGCAGCACTGGGTGTTGAATTTTTGTGCCCCTAACAAAATTGTGCCCGGGACAACTGCCCCTGTGGGTTCCCTCCCACACTACAGTTGGTTTATGAACTTAATCTGTTCCGGAAGTCCATTCTTAAACCAAAGTGTTCTTAAACCAAGGCGTGCTTTCCCATAGCAGTGGGGGACTCAATTTGCAAATGGAACACACTCGACAGGAAGCACCTACTTCCGGGTTTGCAGTGTTCTTCCTGCAAGTTGTTCATAAACTAAGCTGTTCTTAAACCAAGGTACAACTGGATACCACTGTGGGAAGCCTATGGTCAGCTAGGACTGTCAGCCCTCCCTATCTAGCCTCTGAGGTCATTTTGGCCAAGCCACGTCCACTTGCCCTCTGCCTGACATCATATATGGCTGGGTGAAAATCAAAGCCGAGTCAAAAAGGGGTTTGTAGGCACAGCTGATCACCTGATTGCTGCCACCTTCAAAGCCCTTCTCAAGGCCCTTTGAAGTCCCTCCTGAGGACTCAGCTATACAGCTGCAAATACAGTGGTCCCTCGGTTTATGAACACAATTGGTTCCGGAAGTCTGTTCATAAACTGAAGTGTTCATAAACTGAAACGAACTTTCCCATTGAAAATAATGGAAAGTGGATTAATCCGTTCCAGGCGGGTCCACGGAGTACTCAACCTGAAGCTACACGAAAGTGACAATCATGTGACATCATTAGGCTGCCAGGTGATTAACAGGTGAGACATCCCCACCTGTCTATGGCATGGAGATAGCAGCAAGTATGTGTGAAACACTCTCTATTCTGACACTAATATGGTGGTGTACACATGGCAAATGGGATCTATGGTTTACTTTTTAAAGAATCTGTTGATTGCCAGCACCTGCAACTCTTTTGCAAGCTGCGGAGAGTGCTTTAAAGCTCTATCAGCAGCCAAGATTTCCCCCACTCCTCCGTACAAACATACCCTAGATCAGTGATGGCGAACCTTTTAGAGACCGAGTGCCCAAACTGCAACCCAAAACCCACTTATTGATCGCCAAGTGCCAACGCAGCAATTTAACCTGAACACTGAGGCTTTTGTTTAGAAAAAACAACTTGTCCATTGACATCTTTTGCCTTCAAAGAAAAGCACGACGACAGAGCTTTCCATGATACAAGCCACTTTCTATTGAATGGGAAAAGTTTGCATTTGGCATGCTTTGGAACAATTAATCTGATTGTTGCTGTCGTCTGCATGCTGATCATTTGTCTAACCTTGGCTCATACTTGGTAAGCTGTCGGATGATCTGTTCTAGAAAGAGAGTTGCAAAAACAATGACACCGGGAATGATATTTCATCAATTTCCCTTCGAGAAACTCTTTTATTTCCGTTTCACCAGGCTGGGCAACGCTTTTGGGTTTGGTGTCAAAGTGCCGTTGGACCCTTGATGTGCGACACACAACACTTTCCTTGCACAGAAGACAGAATGCTTTCCCGTTGCGTTCAACAATCTTCCACTATCTGTTCTTGCTCCCCCCCCCCCTTCCCTCCTGTATTCCTTTTTGGGTGTTCCAGACTTGGAGTCTACAAAAATGCATTAAAAAAGAAAGAAACACCCAATACAAATCTATCCCTGGGTCTGCGTCACAATGGCGAGCCTCAATTCCTCTGGCTTTCTAGTGAATTTGGTGCTGGGGCGACGGCACGTGTGCCCACAGAGAGGGCTCTGAGTGCCCCCTCTGGCACGCATGCCAAAGGTTCGCAACCACTGCCCTAGATAGACTGTGTGAGGCATTTTCGTTAATATGAAAAGATAACAAAACAAAAAAAAGATCTTACTGCATTACATGGGTCAGATGCCAAGTGAGGAGGAAATGGGTTTAGAATGAAATGCTCTTGCCAAATGCCACCCCAAACAAACTCAGGGAAACACATTGCACTGGAATTAATGTGAAGAAATGAATGGATGTGGCAGGATGGCCACCCACCTCTCAGTGATGCTGCATCTGCAGCGGGTTAATGGTCTCCGAGGTCCTTTATGGATCTATGACTCTTAAGAGATGATTTGGAACAGAACTTTTTTAAAATAAAAAATAAAAAATTGCAGGGGGAGTATAGCACAAATGTAACACATAACCAGCCTGCAAACAGATGCTCTCCGAGAAGTGAACTGACACAGGATATAAGAACTCTGTTTTGCATCCTTCCACTTCCTCGCTACCACTTGTCAGTGACAGAAAGGTTCTAGGTGAAAACAAGCCCACTCACACGCTGTCACACGTGTGTATGCTACAAAGCCATATGGCAAATGTCAAGCAAAGTAAGCAGGCTATTAGACCTGATTCCGTGTCTAGAACATGTATTTCCCAAGCATCGTACGTTAGCTCCCCCTCAGGTAAAGCCAGAGTCGTTACAGGGGAATTATACCTAGGCATAATTTCCCAGTTTCAGCAAAAAATATGCTGTCAGAGTCACCTCCAATTCGTACAGTGTCTGTGCCTCTGTTTCCCTTGGCTGAGATTTGTGACCAGGACTGGGCCTGTCATGAAGCAAAGTGAGGCAATCCCTTCAGGCAGCAGGTGATGGGGGTAAGGCAGAAACAGCAGTTTTCTGACTATTCCTCTGAACCCTAGGACTGCTCCTCTCTGTTAGAGGGAAGAGCCCTGTGTGCTAAGCAGCCTGTCAGAGGAGTGAAAGATGCTGTCACATTGCCAGTGTTGAAGATAGATTCAGCCACCAGTTCAGTTTGCTTCTATACATGGAATAAGGAGAGGGTGCCTCCATATCCTGTCTCAGACACTAAAATGTATTGGGCCAGCCAGGAGTGGATTTAGGTTTGATGAGGCCCTAAGCTACTAAAGGTAATGGGGCCCTTTGTCCTTTGTCAACAACAAATTGTCGCTGTTTTTGTGTGTGTGTGTGTGTGTGTGTTGAATATATGCTATATGGTAATTTATGGACCTAACAGGTATCTAAAGCCATTTGCACATAACAATATATATATTTTATCAAAGTAATTATTGAACTGAAATACAGTTAAGAAGTATATTAATAGTGAAATACAATTAACGCAGGTGGCGCTGTGGGTTAAACCACAGAACCTAGGGCTTGCCAATCAGAAGGTTGGCGGTTCGAATCCCTGCAACGGGGTGAGTTCCTGTTGCTCGGTCCTTGCTCCTGCCAACCTAGCAGTTCGAAAGCATGTCAAAGTGCAAGTAGATAAATAGGGTACCGCTACAGCGGGAAGGTAAACAGCATTTCCGTGCGCTGCTCTGGTTCGCCAGAAGCGGCTTTGTCGTGCTGGCCACATGACCCGGAAGCTGTACGCTGGCTCCCTCAGCCAATAATGCGAGATGAGCACGCAACCCCAGAGTCGGTCACGACTGGACCTAATGGTCAGGGGTCCCTTTACCTTTACCTTTACAATTAAGAAGTATATTATAGTGAAATAATTATTAAGCTCTAACTGTATGTACGTTTTATTTTATTTGTTTTTTAATCTTATATTTTGGAAACACACATCCAGGTTTTTTTCCCTTTAAATTTTTTTGGGGGGCCCAAGAGAGTAGGGCCCTAAGCTATAGCTTGTTTAGCTTATATGTAAATCTGGCACTGGGGCCAGCCCTGTTTGTGACAATGTATAAGACCTGAGCTTTACGGATTGGGAATGTAGCCACAGCTCATGGGGACATCAGCAACAGACTTGAGTTTCAATTTTCACCATTCCTCTTGGCTCCCAGGAAGTTCATTTGGTCCTCCAAATGACGCTGGGCTACAACTCACATCATTTCTGACCATTGGCTATGCTGTCTGGGTGGAGTCTAATGGGAGTTTGAATCCAAGAACAACCAGAGGGCCAGAAGTTCCCCATCCCTGCTCTGTCGGTATGTCCTACTAGAGAGGAGATGTAGCATCAATCCCCGAAGTCCTAAGTAATCATGCTGAATTGAACTCACAGCCCAGTATAAAGAGTCCAAAAAGAGGTGACACCCACACAATTCATTTGAAGCACTCTTACACCGTATTAACAGTCATGGCTTCGCCTGAAGTGTCCCAAGAACTCTAGTTTGTTAAAGGTTCTGGGAATTGTAGCTTCAGGGAGGGGGGTCTCCTAACATCTCTCAGCACCCTTCAGAATAGGCTGAATGCTCACCTCTGAAAAGAGCATAGATGAGTGGCAAAGCATCTGCCTTGCATGGAGAAGGTCTTGGGTTCAATCCCCAGCATCTCTAGGTAGGGCTGGAAGAGAATACTGCCTGAATCCTGGAGAGTCCGTGTAGACAATCCTGAGCTAGAGGGACCAGCATTCTGACTCAGTGTATGGCAGATTCTTATGCTCCTCTGAACAAGTGCACCCAAGAGGCTCAGAGGAAAGGCAGATGCTAACCGTACATTACAGATGCGGATGGGGAGAAAACAGTGCAGAGAATATGGAAATGTCTCCTTTTTGACGCTTGCTACTGGCTTGGTCTTGATGGACCAGTTGATTCTGAAAAGAGTTTTGACACCCCCTGCAATTGACTTAGCAGTATCTCAGGTCTGTAGGGTAGACACTGCCTTAGAGAATGGAAATAAGCTTGCCTTTAGCTTGGCAGGAGCTCAAGAGAAACTCATCAGCTGATGATCAAAGTTGGGAGTTCAGATGAAAGGGCCTTAAAACTTGTCTCGGGGAAGCGGCAGTCCCGTCATGCCCCATTGACAGAATTTCATTAGCTTGTAAATGTGACAGGTTATAATCAACCTGTCCTGTTTTAATCTCCACTGCAGCGGCGCTGCTTCGGAGTTTTAATATACAGATATATATTTAAAATTACTTATTTGAATTGTGAATATGCCTTTTTAAAGCAGAATATTCCCAAGCAAAATTCTCCAAGCTCAGGCTGGGGAGAAAACACACACACACACACACACACACACACACACACACACACACACACTCCAATATAGGATGCAGTTTATGCATGTGTTGGCACATACCTAGCAAGAATAGACAGAAAGTTAATGAGTGTGGTGACTCATTGTTACAATCAATTAGCAGCTGCTAATGGAGTGTCCAAAGTGGTAGGACTATTAGAACAAATTATTGTTAGCAAATTGAAACCTGAGTGAAATTTCAAATATATTTTTTTTGGAGGGGCTGGGGGATTCCTTTTTCAAAAACTGCCAATGCTTGCTCCTTCATCTGTTGTTGTTGTTGTTGTTGTTGTTGTTGTTGTTGTTGTTGTTGTTGGCAGGATGTAGCTCCAGAGAGGGAGGAAGTAAGCAATTTCAGGGAGGAGGAGAGAAGCTTAGCGAAGGCATCTCTCCCAAAGGCCACCCTGGATCTGGATCTGGCATCGTTCCAGAAAAACCTTCCCCAATCTGGTGCCCTGTAGAAGTTTTAGATTCCAGATCTGGTCAGCCCCAGCTACAATGGACAACTGTCATGGATGATGGGAGCTGTAGACTAGTTGGTAATGGATCAGTTCTGTGGCTACACAGCTGATGAGAAAAGGTCACCGTAATGTCCCAAATCAAAGTCTGTGCGTGATATCTAAGGCATAGTCAGAACCATGAGGCAAGGTGAGGAGATCATCACAGACAGCAGGATCATAGAATCATAGAGTTGGAAGAGACCACAAGGGCCACCCAGTCCAACCCCCTGCCAAGCAGGAAACACCATCAAAGCATTCCTGACAGATGGCTGTCAAGCCTCCGCTTAAAGACCTCAGAGGAGCAGCAGACCTTGGTGTAGATCTTTATTCAGAGCCAGCCCACCCATGAGGCAAGGAGAGACAACAGCCTCAGGAAGCAAGATCCACAGGGGCAGCAGATCCTGATGTAGGTGAATCCCCAGAGCATCTTAGAAAGGACTGCTGTATGTCTGGGAATTCCTGGACATGTCATCTTTTAGGGGTCCTATATGCCCATGGGGGGAATTTTACATTTTAAAGCAAATGTTCTGGATTTTGGTGGTTGTTTTTTTTTTTTAGTATGGGTTAGATCCTATACTGCAGTGGTCCTCAAGCCCCGGGCCACGGACCGGTACCGGTCCGTGGATCAATTGGTACCGGGCCGCCCAAGGAACATTTAAATACAATTAAATTAAAATTATTAAATCAAAACAATCTAAATAAAATATAAACAATCAACGTCCCCCCTCAGCGGGCCGCGGTAAAATGATCAAACGTTGACTGGTCCGCAGCGATAAAAAGGTTGGGGAGCACTGCTATACTGTATAATTTGGGATTTTTTCCCCTGAACCTGATTGGCGCTTGGTTGCAGTTTTCTTTGCCTTGCCTTCAGCAAAAATATGGATTTCTTTCATTAGGTGGTAGAAAGTTGTCTCTGAATAGTCTGAGGGATCTAAATAAATAAATGACGATGACGACGACGATGATGATGATGATACAATCAATGTCTATAATTCCTGAATGTGATTTCCAAGATGAAGCAAATAAGGGCCATTCTGAGAAATCACCCTAGAATGTGACAGCAAAGCCTTCTCAACTCTTGCTTGACATTCTGTGCTGTTGCCCATTATTTTGCTTCTTCTAGGGATCTCATCTGAGGCCTTCTGTTGCTTACAAAAGTTGGGATCTGTGAAATCCAGGCCAAAGCTGTGAACTCTCCTCCTCTAAATGTCAGTCTCCAGCCTAACTATGGACATCTCTATAAGGAACTTTTAATATATATATTTTTATGCTTTAATGAATATCCTTAGAGGGCCTTGTTAGTTGCAGAGCATTTTGCCGCAGATGTTGTCATCGTTAGCCAGGGGTTCTCATGCTCAGTTCCAATATCTCGGCTCTCACCCTCTAGCTCTGCATAATACCTCCGTCTCCTGGCATAAAAGATTGAAGAGAAAGCATTTGCAAGCCATCCAGCTTCACTGAAACCCTTAAATACAAGACACCTGAAGCAAAATTACCCTGCTAACTTTTATCGCCCAATGGAGGGAGTCCAAGCAGCTCTGAATTGCTAAGTAGAAATAACACCAAGCAAATTGATTACCGTTGTTTATTACACGCAAGATGCCTGTGACCTTTGCAACAAGCCATTTGGCCAGGCATGGTTTTTACCAATTAAGCTATGAAATTAATAGCCCAATCCAGAACGCTGTGTAATACTCGTTCAGGGAACCCTTTAGCTGGCATGAGACATATCTCATCATGCTGTGTCACTATTATACACTTCTTCAAGAATCACTTTTGGCATTCTGGGGTCCCTGGGTATTGCAATCATGGCCCTGTTTCCATCTGTGAATTCTGGAGGGCATACATTACAGCGTTGGGTCTCAAACGGTGGTGTTTCCTCCCTCTTGAGATGGTACAACATGCTTAGGAATGTAAACGGCTGCCTTATATCAAGTCAGATCGTTCATCTAACTAGTTCAGTATTGTCTGTGTTGTACTGGCAGAGGCTCTCTAGAGCAGGCATAGGCAAACTCGGGACTCCAAATGTTCTGGGACTGCAACTCCCATGATCCCTAGCTAACAGGACCAGTGGTCAGGGATGATGGGAACTGTAGTCCCAAAACATCTGGAGGGCTGAGTTTGTCTATGCCTGCTCTAGAGTTTCAGACTAGGGTCCCAGCCCTACCTGGCAATGTTGGGAATTGAGCCTGGATCCTTCAGCATACAGTGGTACCTCAGGTTACAAATGCTTCAGGTTACAAACGCCGCTAACCCAGAAATAATACCTCAGGTTAAGAACTTTGCTTCAGAATGAGAACAGAAATTGTGATTCGGCGGTGCGGCAGCAGCAAGAGGCCCCATTAGCTAAAGTGGTGCTTCAGGTTAAGAACAGTTTCAGGTTAAGTTCTTAACCAGAATTAAGTTCTTAACCAGAGGTACTACTGTCCAAAGCAGGTGCTGTACCACTGAGCTACAGTCTTTCCCCAAGTGGAGCATGAAGTTTCATGGAGAGGTAAGATCCTGCATCACAGGCAGAACCTGCTGCTGCAGCCCCTCTATTGCTACTGTGATATTGATTGGCCAAACCATAGAAGTAAACTAGTCAACCTCCAGTGAGCTACCAGTATGTGAGAAATATGCTGCTTTTTCATTGCTTTCCAGAATAAAGGATGCTTTTAGTAATTGCTTTCTCATAAAGGCCAAAAGTCCTCAAAAAAGTTGTCTTAGAAAAGTGTGCACTGCTTTTTCTAATGTGTGCTGCTTTTGCCAGATTTCTGACAAGGGTTGCAAATACTGAGAACGCTGTAATGGATAGGTGACCACAAACAACTCTAAGATGACAGATATACACACTTAGCAAACCTAGACAGCATCTTAAAAAGCAGAGACATCACCTTGCCGACAAAGGTCTGTATAGTTAAAGCTATGGTTTTCCCAATAGTGATGTATGGAAGTGAGAGCTGGACCATAAAGAAGGCTGATCACCGAAGAATTGATGCTTTTGAATTATGGTGCTGGAGGAGACTCTTGAGAGTCCCATGGACTGCAATGAGATCAAACCTATCCATTCTTAAGGAAATCAGCCCTGAGTGCTCACTGGAAGGACTGAAGCTGAGGCTCCAATACTTTGGCCACCTTATGAGAAGAGAAGACTCCCTGGAAAAGTCCCTGATGGTGGGAAAGATGGAGGGCACAAGGAGAAGGGGACGACAGAGGATGAGATGGTTGAACAGTGTTCTCAAAGCCACCAACATGAGTCTGACCAAACTGCGGGAGGCAGTGGAAGAGAGGAGTGCCTGGCGTGCTATGGTCCATGGGGTCAAATTGTAGTTTGCCTTTTTAGCTTTATGAGATATGAAACTCGCTTATGCTTGCAGTTGGAACAAATAGTGGTTAACACATGTGACTAGGACAACTTGTGGTAAGAATGGATAGACTGCTTGTGTTAACAGGTAAATGTGGGGGCTTTTGACCATATTTGTACATGGCAAGTGGGCTGGTAATATTTTAATTAAGGCAGATACAGTGTACACTTTGCATGCCCCTTACTGGTGGGCTAGCAAAGGAGGGACTTTCGGCCGGAGGCAAGACTTTATAAACTGTGTTTTTCCTGATTTGAGGTGTGCCTGCATTGGCCAGCCATCCTTGCAATGATGTTTTTATTTCAATAAAACTTTTTGCTGCTTCACCAATTTGCTCAGAATTTATTTTAAAAGGGTCCTAGGACTTGCTCAGCAACAGCAACACTGGAAGGGGAAAAAGTGACATTCTGGGACGAAATCAGAAGCTGGGATGACTTCTGTAATTCCAGGATGTCCCGGGAAAATTAGGACACATGAAAGGTATGTAAAGCCAGCTCTTCAGGTCTTTGCTTCTTCCTGAGAACAGGGCGCATTCCTGACTCTACCACCCTGGCTACAGACTTCTAATAGTGTGGAGCCCAAAGTGATTTAGTCATGTGATCCTTTCTGAATCCCCCCTTTTAATATATATTTATTGGTTTTACAAAATAAGACATACAACACAAAAAGCACATAAAATATACACAAAGACAGATTACAAACATTACAATAAAAAATATCAGAACAATCTTCTATCAAAAATTCTATCTTTGTCGACTTCCTCCAATCCCTCCCAACTACATTTCATTATATTACTTCCTTAGTACTTTCCATATCTTGATTCCAGTCTTTTTAATAATTATCTTAACATATTATAACTCTTGCTAACTTATCAATATTGTAAATCTCTTATAGTTATCTCAACATACAATTCTATTCTAGCTAAATCTTAAAACTCAATACAATAACAACACTTAACTTAATCTTAATATATAATAACTCAACTAATACTCTTCTACAACCTCTTTATATTTCCAAATCTTTTAATAAAAACTACTAATCTTACAATTCTTTTCTAAATAAACTTTAAATTTATTCCAATCTTCCACCAATTCTTCCCCCTGGTCCCGGAGTCTCCCAGTCAGCTCAGACAGTTCCATAAATTCTATCAGCTTCAACTGCCAGTTGTCCACCATAGGTACATCTTCAGTTTTCCAATTCTTTGCTAATACTATTCTAGCTGCTGTTGTGGCATACAGAAAAAACATAATATATTTCTTAGGTAATTTCTCTCTAATTATCCCAAGTAAAAAGGCTTCTGGTTTCTTAACAAACATGTTTTTCAACACTTTCTTCAATTCATTATGAATCTTATCCCAAAAGCTCTTTACTTGGGGGCATGTCCACCACATATAGTAAAAGGTTCCTTCCACATTCTTACATTTCCAACATTTATTATCCTGTTTATGATAAATCTTGGCTAGTTTTACCGGTGTAAGATACCACCTATACATCATCTTCATCATATTTTCTTTCAACACATTACATGCGGTAAACTTCATATTCTTTTTCCACAACCTTTCCCAATCTTCTATCATTATATTATGCCCTACATCTTTTGCCCAATCAATCATTACTGATTTTGTTTGTTCATCTTCAGTGTGCCACTCCAGCAGTAAATTATACATCTTTGAAAGGTTCTTTGTTTGAGCCTTTCTGAATCCCAAGCATGGCAACCGCACACTGATTTTGCTAGCCTAATGGTGTAACTTTATTATAAATTAAAGGTAGCTGGAAAGCATGCACATACCTGCCAAGTTCCGGCCTGAGAAATAAGGGACTGGACCGGAAGTAGATCGGAAGTGGCGCTGCCGCCATTTTGGAACTGGGCGGGGCATGCTCAGAAGCAACTTTTGATGCTGCTCTGCCCTGTTCCAAAATGGCCGCCACACCAGAAGTCGCAATGCAGCCATTTTGGAACTGGGCAAAGCAGCATAAAAAGTCGCTTCTGAGCATGCTTTGCCCAGTTCCAAAATGGCTGCCGCGCCAGAATAAACCGGGGAAAAACAAAAAAAAATATTTCTTTCGGCTGGGGACAGCTGGAAAAACGGGGGTTTCCTGGGGAATACGGGAGACTTGGCAGCTATGAGCATGCAACAGGTCAAAGATAAAGCAGAGTGCTGTGGCTTTTACACTAGACTAATCTTGACCTACCCAGCACAATATGATATTCCTGGTGTGTTTGTGGGTAGGTGGAGTAGGCCGAATCTGAGGATTATTAAGCTTACTGGTGGTTTTGGAGATCTAGCTGGATCCCTGAGGCTGAAATAGGGGGAGAAGTGCAAGGGCAGCTCGACCTCTAAAGACTCTGTCCTCTGTCAATCCAGAGCATCTCCTCTGACTCTTTCTGACCAATAAGAGCCAGTCAGTCAAGTAGGTCATGTCTCTCTTCCTTATACTCTTTTGTATTTTAATAAAACAGAAGTGAGGTATGTGACAGTCTGGCTTAGAGAAAAAGTGAGGCCAGGATACCAGGGTCCTGTGTGATAGGAGGATGGTGGGAGTTGTAGTCTGGCAACTAGAACATCAGGCTGGGGAAGGCAGGCACAGAAGCTAATGCCCATCCCCACCCCCACCCCATTTTCATGCCTTTTGTTGCATGGGTGAATAAAACACTCCAAGAAAGGGCAATCTTGACATGGTTATATGATCAGTTGTATCAACAGCCTTTTCATGCTGTATTTTATTGATACCTATGGGTGCTTGTGTGCATCGATAAAACAGAATCCAATCTTCCTTGTCCTCCATTATTGCTTGAATCCACCATAAGGGTTAAAGCGGAAATAGTGCTTGATTGCGGCACAATGAATATTAGGCGAGCAAATGAGCCAAAGTGTGTTGAGTAACTATAAAATGAGTTAAATGCAAGCCATGCATCAGATTGTTTTGGCATCATGTTGAATGATACTTCTCCCTCCCTCCCTCTCCCTCTCTCTCCAATTCGTGGACTGTTCCAAATTAATTTCACAACATTGCCCCGCCACAATTTACACTAAGTGTCTCTTAAGGCTGTCCTTGGTCCTTTCCACCTTGAGCCAATGGGGGCTTTATACCAGAAGACTGCCTGGCAGTTAACTGCGCCGTATGTATATCATCATCTCAATGACTCGGAAAGCTTTTCTGCAAGAAGTTAGTTACAGCTCAAAGGGATAGCATTTTTTGTTTTATTTTTGCTTCGTGGGGACAACGTGAAGCTGTCTGTCATCATTAGGGCACTTTGCTTTAAAAAGCGAGTCTGACAGAAGTGTTTTGTTCAGAGGAGCAGGAGATGAAGTGAGAGGATGTTTCGCCAGAGTCCCTGGGGGATCCCAGAACCTCTTCCCTTGATCCACGGCATGCTGTGGCTGCAGCTGGGGAAAATTCGTGTTATGCAAATACCAGAGTTAATAATTTATCACCTTCCCTGCTTCTTCATAGGAAGATGCCTTTGGGATACATGTGTCTGGCAGCTGGGTACGCCAGGTCATCGTCCTTACAATGACAGGACAGAGATCGGAAAATGGGATGTATTTGAAAGGTCTGCCCATGCATTTCAAGCTGAAGCTTCTGAACTGCATTTTTTTTTTGCTCGTATGGGCTAGCTGAGTTGATGTGAGCCAGGAGGATTTGAGAAGCAAGGGTTGCTGCATCTGAACTCTAGCAATGAACCTTAAGCACTCCCATGGTTTGTCAGTGATGATTCAGTTTCTCAAAGGCTACCTTGCGACTTCAGGAAGTGTCCTGTGGTGCTGCAGTCAGTGGACCAGCATGCCTGCCTCAGAAAGAGGAGCTCTGTTTTCCAAGGTGTGTGAACATTTCATATTGGAAGCAGTGGTACATTTCTATCCTCCCCTCCCTCCCAAACAAGCTGAAGGGGCAATATGTACACATAAATAAAAAACACATTTTAAACCCAATGCAATTGCAACCTCTAAAAACATTTAGAGAAGCAGTTAAACTTTAAAGGGTGGGGGAAAGAGCTTGGATTCCTTGGAAAGACTTGGTTGGGGGAAACGCTCCCCCTAGCATGTGTAACTTTTCTCTCCCAAACCTGTCTCTCCTCTGGGAGAAAGATCTCTCCATGGATTTGCATAGGCAAAGGGGCTGGGGGGTGGGGGGACATGGATCCCAAGGAAAGGCTGGGGTGGATAAATGTCACCCTTCTAGGCAGCGGCAGCACATCCTGTTTCACCACCTGGGGCAAAATAGGACTGTGCTACCAGTGGCAGGTGATGGGCCATGAAGGATGGGGGCAATAGAAGAAGAAGAAGAAGAAGAAGAAGAAGAAGAAGAAGAAGAAGAAGAAGAAGAAGAAGAAGAAGAAGAAGAAGAAGAAGAAGAAGAAGAAGAGAGGAGGAGGAGGAGGAGGAGGAGGAGGAGGAGGAGGAGGAGGAGGAGGAGGAGGAGGAGGAGGAGGAGGAGGAGGAGGAGGAGTATGGATTTGATATCCCGCTTTATCACTACCTGAAGGAATCTCAAAGCAGCTAACATTTATAGTGGCAGCTTTCCTTGCCATTCATCTCAAACATGATGGTATAATGCATGGGTAGGCAAACTAAGGCCTGGGGGCTGGATCGCCTTCTCAATCCGGCCTGTGGATGGTCCAAGAATCAGCATGTTTTTACATGAGTAGAATGTGCACTTTTAGTTAAAATGCATCTCTGGGTTATTTGTGGGGCCTGTCTGGTGTTTTTACATGAGTAGAATGTGTGCTTTTATTTAAAATGCATCTCTGGGGTATTTGTGGGGCAAAGGAATTCGTTCATTATTTTTTTCATAATATAGTCCAGCCCACCACATGGTCTGAGGGACGGTGGACTGGCCCCCTGCTGAAAAAGTTTGCTGGCCCCTGGTATAGGCTATAATGTAACTTGTAACTCAATGCTGCTATTACTCAATGCCAGCAGTTCAAGTCTACAATGATCTGCCAAGCAAGAGATTCACATTTACAGTCTTTAGTTTGTTTCTTTTAATTAATGATCCTTGGATGCTCTACTAGAATGATTCCACACTGCATTGAGCTAGGCAGCAAGAGGTCCTGGAGCTCACAAACAATTCTCTTCTTATCAGATCATCAGCTCCTAGGAACTAGAATTAAATGTACTGTTTCGTAGCCTTGGAACAATGGCTCCAAATGATGTGAAATTTCCGAGATATAAAAGACCTAGGCTGCATTCAGCTTTATTGCTGGTTATAATGCTAGCACTTCTGTCTCGATTTCTAACGTTCTTTTTAAACTGCAGTACCTTCTGGTGTTATGGAACTGTGGTTTTTTGATCAATATACCAGCATGTCAGGCTAAGTTTGAAATGGTGGGAAAGAACTGTACAGCACCTCAAATTTCATCAGTGCAGAACTGCTGTGATTTTCTGCATTACGGGGGCTGAAAATTATTTTTTTTTCTTTTTTGGGGGAAGCAAATAACACAGAAGCAAGTGCTAAACTTCTGGTATATTCTTCCAGGTTTCCAGAAGTGGCATTTCATCGTGGGAAAGATAAAATAAAATGCACAGATTAACAGGGAGGGAGACATTGGGAAGATGGAATAAACTCCCATGGGAATGCAACTACAGTTTTAATAGCAGGGAAATTTTATATCAAAGTCAAAACTATGGGAGCACGGAATGTAAGAAGAGGCCTCTTAGATCAGACCAAATTTCCATATGTGTTCACCCCCCCCCCCCTATTTCTTACTAGCAGGGAGTGTGCTGAGGTCGCCTGAGCTGCCTGAGGTAGCGTCTTCACTTTGCCAAACAATAGGGCCATCCTTGGAAATGAGAATGGGGTTTCACACATGAACCTGAGGCCTTTTGTATTTGGTGCGTGTTTGTGATGTAGCACAAAATTGCAGCCATTGCCTGTCATTCCAAAGTGAGCCATACAATTTAGTCAGATTCACAAACCCCACACTTCTATAACCATGCACTCAAATTGCAGCCAAGGTTCATGCCAAACTCTTTCCGGTGCCTTTTTCTTAGTCATCATAGGAAATATATTAGTGTTAAGCAGCCTTAGGAAACTTGTTAATGTGTTTGCTTGAAATCTACGTTTTTCACCTTTTCTCTCCCTCCCGTCTCCCCCCAAAACAGTAAAAACGTCTAGAAATATTATTGCTCACTGAAAAGAGATTGCTCTTCTCAAAATCTTTATTTATCAAAGGATCAATGGTTTGAACAGCCTCTTGTTTCTCTCAACAGACAAAGGAAGCGCTTAATTATTTACCTGTTTAACTGTTTTGTCAATTGCTCATTTTCAGATTGTCAGGGCTTTTCAGGAACCATAATGATGTATCTGAGAAATTGCAGCTCTCCCAAACAGTTTTTCACAGTAACCAATTTGATCATGTTACTCAGGCATCTCCAAACTTCGGCCCTCCAGATGTTTTGGACTACAATCCCCATCATCCCTGACCACTGGTCCTGTTAGCTAGGGATCATGGGAGTTGTAGGCCAAAACATCTGGAGGGCCGCAGTTCGGGGATGCCTGATGTTACTCAACAGAGGCTTCTCTCCTCCCCACCCCCTATTATGCACAAGACCCACCCAAAACAATATTCCAGATGCTGGGAGAAAAGCCATACCCATTTCTGGGACATGCAAAAATAAAAATAAAAAGGTTCATAAAGGGCCAACCACAATAATCAAGGGTTTGTAGCAACTCCCCTCAGACAAAGGGTTACAATGTTTGAGGCTTTTTAGTTTAGAGAAAAGGAGGGTAAGGGGGCATGAGGGGAACATGACATAGGACAGGATTGGTGTGGGAATGTTCAGGAATGTGGATGAGGAGATATTGTTTAATATGTCCTATCCCCGCTTGCGCTAGCAAGCACCAAACTTTAGCAGAGTAAAAACATTCCCCTTTTGCAAAATGCACAGCAGAAAAGCGTTTGCGCAGGCTTGATTAAAGCCTGTAAAATAAAGTGTATTTCCCTGGTATTTTCCCCTTTATCCCTCTTAAAAGAAAAGACACATCACAATGCTCTTAAAAGTATAAAAGATGTTTACTTACAATCTTCCTGAGATACTGCATACTCAAGAGGTAGACTTGCTTAGGTAAAAAGTAATATATACATTGTGAAGTTCACTTATAAGAAGTGAGGCTCCATCTCATCTCTCTCTGTTGGCTGGAAGCCTAGAGAGAGAATCCTCACTAGATGTTGAGTCCTTGAAGTGAAGAAGTCCAAAGTGTAAGAGAGTAAGAGAGGGAAATGGCTGCTTGCTTCAGAATTTATCTACCACCTTTCCCATCTAATTAGCATGTGGAGGAACAGGAAACTAGCCTTAGTCATGTGTTCCTCCTCAGTCCTCCAAGTGGACTATCTAGGAATTGTTGTGACTTGACTGCACTTAACCCTTTGCATCCCACAATTGGCACAGAAAAAGTGGCTAGGGAAATGTTCTTCTTGCTCTCTCGTAATACTTGAACCAAGGGCCAGCCAATGAAAGCTAAATGTTGGAAGATTGAGGGGAGACCAGAGTAACATCAACCATTTGGTTTTCAGCTACCTAGTAGCAATTGTCACAACTTTGTAAAGATAGGCATTGAGCAAGCCTTTGTTTGGATGGAGGGGAGGTTGCAAGCCTTTGCCTGCCCCTCCTTAGTAAAGGTATCCTGTTAAAGGGATCTGGGTGTGTGGATTCTGTGACCGATGCCCGGACATGGGCTAGGGCCATGTCACAGCCCCTGTGGGCACCTCTTGAGGTGTCCCTATTTGATGTAAGTCATAGGGCGCCCCCATCAGTGGTTTACCCTTAAGTGGAGTCCCTGCAGATGGACGGGAGTCAAGATACAGCCTGGCTTCACCCCAATACCTAGGTCAAACCATTCACATCTGTAACCAATAAAATTTGTGGCCTATTTGAACCCATTAACCCAAATACTTTGTGTCTGGGTATTTATTATTCTCCTGGGAACTGTGGGGCACAGGGGCCTTGGCACGCAATATTAATACCAGCTGCATCAGGCTCCTCCCTCCCCCAGGCTATAGGCAAGGGGGAGAGGGACAGGACTACACTGCAGGGTCTTTTTGCTTGCAAGGCATGTGCTCTACCAATGAATTTTGGTCTTATACATTTCTTGTTGCCTTTGGGCAGCCCCCTTGCTTGGGAATTCCACATACTCTATGTGCCTGACAAGGTTTGGGAGGCAGATTTTCCTGAGTAAGGAGAAACACGGTTGGGTTTGCATTTAAAGGCACTGAAAACGATTGCCCCAAGGTGGCTGGATTTTTGAATAGGTTGTTTGCTGAGATATCTTTGGTAACTAAATGAGCTATTATTCCATCTTTCCACCTGTCACTTTTGAACCTGTATATAGTAACTGACTGGGACTTGAAAAGTGAAAAACTTATTTCTTAATAGGGGTTCCATTGTCAAATCCTGGAAGACCTTCAATCTTAGCAATTTCGATTGCTGGTACTCTAAGGCTTGGCAAATTGCCCTCCTTGAAAAGATATCTCATAAACTGAAAGTATCTAAAGGGCAGAGCTCGAATTAGTGTTTTTCTTTCTTTCCCCCATATGGCATGATTTTATTTCTCATATGAATATTGAGGCACACATTTGCTCAGTGTCACCAGTATATGCAAAATCGGGTCCTCCCTAACAAGATGGCACATGTTGCGGTGTGGCCTGGCAACCAGACCCTGTGTTGTGGGTGGGAACGTTTGGATGGCCACAACAACCTATTGGAGGTCCCTCGATGCTGGGTGCAATTAGACCAATGGGACACCAGCAAAATTGTATTGAGGGACCTCTATTTAAGCCCATGCACATGTCCCTGAGCTTCCTCTTTGGGGCCAGTGCATCGGAACACCCACCCACCTCTCACTATATTTAGGGCTTGCACGCATGACCTTGCTATGCCGTCGTGTGTCATCTGTTGTTGGGACAGGGGCACGGCAGGAATTTTTCCCACTTGGCTGATTGGCTGGTGCCATTTGGGGTTTTGCCTGCCATGTAGCAAATCGTCACAACTTGTAAGGTTGCAGATAGGCTCTGGTTCAGGTGACAGGAGTGGCAGAGCGGTCTGGCCATCCCTATGCAATGGGTATTCCGTTAAAGGAATCCTGAGACTCTTGGTTGGTCAACCCTGAGAGGGGTTGTGCCCGGAGCCAAAGTCCAGGCGGGCATCTGGCTGGTGGACTGGCTTGACCCCGCCATTCACAATGCTGGGTGTTCACCCAAGGCTGACCTATGGTGTGCCCTGGGTTAGCACTGCCTGCAAGGGTGCAGGGAGCTAGTCAAACCAGAGCCTTTGCAACCACTCACTTGATTGTAATCAATAAAGTTGTGGCCTAAATTCTGCCAAAAACCAAACCAAAAATTTGAGTCTTGTCTGAATTTATTTGGGGATGGTTCAAAGGTCTCCACACGCAATGTCTAGCTCACCTGAGGCTTTATAGAACTTTTAGTTTGAGTAGCGATGGAACTCACAAGTGGAAAATACTTTCGCTTTTACATAGCTTTGCTATTTGTAAAAGGAATCCTTGTATCGGTCAATACTGTATTATTCTTTCAGAGCTGTGCTGTGCTTTTGTCCTTTCAGAATGTGATGTTTTATGGTTTACCCTTTTGATGGTTTTCTTACTCCTTGTTGCATTTTCGCTGCTTAACAAATCAATTTAAAAATATTAAAGCTAAGAATAACAACTGAATTTTCACTTAGGCTCGGGTAGCTGTCTTCCTCTCTTGCCAATGTCAGTGGCAACTCTGGGTGCCTCTTGCACCTCTCGGAAAATTCAGGGGCAATTCCACCTCACCACTCAAATAAATAGGGAGGTGTGGGAGGGACGTATCCTGATATGCATATCCAGGGTTTTCTCAGCAATCAAGCTTTCCCACCCCTTCTCCACACTGAGAAATGAATTATAGGCCACAATGAAATATTTCCTAGTGCTCATCTGGCTCAGATGGGGGCTGGGGGCTGGGCTGCATTCCACAGCCCTGAATGCTCATTAAATCTAGGCGGATATAATGGGCCACTTTTATTACAATTGCAATCCCTACCTATTGCGTTTTGGTAATTATTCATGGAAGGTGGAGGAAAGCGGGAGGATGCTGAACAGCAGAAGCTGCTGCATAGGATGGCATTTAAGGAAGACAAGGAGGTGGCGTGCTGCTCACTTTGCAAAGGGGGGGGGGCAGAGAGCTAAGGTCCAAGTTGCTGCAAACCAAATTTGGTGAAGCGTCGAGTGAAAGGAATTGCTTGCTTCCATTTGCACCTTGGATCAATTAGCAGACTGTGATGTTGTTTTAATAATTAAATCCTGGTTGAAATGACAGAAGCGGCAGCTGGATGGTTTTGCATTCACAGCATCGTTCCTCCTTCCCCGGCACCCAACGGCCCTGGTCTTGGCAGGCAGAAGTTGGAGCCGTCACCAGACTCTGAGCTGCAGGTTTCCGTTGCCAGCTGCACTGTGAAATTTCTCTGGCACATTGCTACGTGAGAGAGGCAGCATTTTGAAGGCTTTAAAATATTGGCTTCTTTTTTTTAAAAAAAAAAAAGTACCGAGGACAGTGATTGAACATGGATCCTGTGGCTCTGTCAACCGGAGTTCGAGTCACACACTTTCCAATAAACTGATGAGCTTGATCTGCAGCTGCCCAGCAGTAAAGCGATTGGCTTCCATCCCCATCATCTTGCGCTCAGACACCTCGCTTTTCCTGGAGAAGGAATTGCAGTCTGTCCCTTCTTCAGAAGGGCCCATGGGAGAGGAACAGGCATCTCAGTTTCACTTTCACAGCATGGATTTGTGTGAGGGGTTGGGGCTACGTAATCTCTTCTGGGAATTGCTGGCCAATCCTGAGCCAAGATGGACCAGCAATTGGAGGCAGTTCTCAGTTAAATTGTTGTTGTCAATTCACTGTTTCATTTGCTTGGGCTTTTCTAAATAACGATGAGCAGTTGAGTTATTATAAGTCCACACCCTTCAACATTTCTCCAGTGAAATAATAATAATAATAATAATAATAATAATAATAATAATAATAATTGCTATTATTTTATTATTTATACCCTACCCATCTGGCTGAGTTGTTCCAGCCACTCTGGGTGGCTTCCAACATATATAAAACATAATAAATCATTAAACATAACAAAACATTAAACACAGAAAACTTCTCTATACGGGGCTGTCTTCAAATGCCTTCTAAAGGTTGTATAGTTATTTCTCTCCTTGGGGCTCGGGGGGGGGGGCACATAACTCCATACCCTCCAACATTACTCTGATGAAAATAGGGAGAGCCAGTGTGGTGTAGTGGTTAAGAGTGGGTAGATTCGTAATCTGGGGAGCCGGGTTCGCGTCTCCGCTCCTCCACATGCAGCTAGCCTTGGGCTAGTCACACTTCTTTGAAGTCTCTCAGCCTCACTCACCTCACAGAGTGTTTGTTGTGGAGGAGGAAGGGAAAGGAGAATGTTAGCCGCTTTGAGACTCCTTTGGGTAGTGATAAAGCGGGATATCAAATCCAAACTCTTCTTCTGAGGAAAAACGGGACATTCCGGGATCAAATCAGAAACTGGGACAGCTTCTGAAAATCCAGGACTGTCCCTGGGAAAATAGAGACACTTCGAGAGTCTGGAAGTCTGGCATGTACTGCTTTTTCCATATGTAAGATGGAGGTGGAGAACCTTATGACCAGGGGACAAATGCAGCCCTTCAGGTCTCTTTGCATGGCCCTTGAGACTCTCACTAGACCTGCTTTGTGCTCCCTTGGGTGTTTTTGCCTGGCTTGAATGTGCCTTTGAAGTGGGATAATGGCTCTTGCTTGCCTGGATGGAGAGATGTGGGTGTGTGAGTCTATAAGCCTCTGGATATATATGTCATTGGATTGTAGCCTGTTGAGCAAAAGCAAGACTTGCCTCTGTTTCTCCACCCACTTTCATGTTCCAACCACTACTTTATCCCAAGGTTAACTAAGTCAGAGGCTGAGAACTCTGGAGCAGCCTCCTTTGCACCCTGAAATGGCTTAGCAGCAAAATGTCAGTTAGACCACCTTCTCCTGTATCCATCCACTGAGATTGTCATCTGCAGTCTTTCTCCAGATTTTCCCACCATCTACAGTAGGGTGGGTGGTGATGAGAGGGAGGGAGAGAGAGAGATGGAGGGAAATTTTTTTTGCTGTGGTGGCTTCTCCTTTTTGAAATGCTTTCCAATGGTGGCCTACCTGGCACCCTGGTAGTATCATTTAGGTGCCAGACGAAAACATTTCTATATTCCCAGATTTCCCCCAACTTTTTAAATTGAATTTTTATAATGTAAAAAAAGGTAAACATTGGAAAAAGCAGATTTTCTCCAGGTGTTTATAAACCGCTAACAAACCAATTTTAAACTTAAAGCAGTTTTGATTTTATTTTTTTATTTGAATAGATTGGTGCTAGTGTGTGTGTGTGTTTCATATTCATTTGCTTGCTTTATTATTGTCTCCTCTCTCTGTGTGTGTTTATTGTTTCTTACTAGTACATTATTAGCCATCCTGGGAACATAAATTTATGTTGAAGGTGCATGATTTAAATTGTGCAAATAAATTAATTAAGAAATAAATTCTTCCCCTCTCATTGGGGATTTGGAAATAAACAAAAGATCTCATGAATTGCCTGCTCCCACATTCGAAATTTGCAGAGCTCAGATAATGAGGGCACTGAAATAATTTAGATGTATCTTCATTATCATATCATATAAATGTAGAGTTGAAAGGGACCCTGAAGATCATCGATGACAACTCTCTGCAATGCAGTAATCCCAACTAAAACATTCGTGACAGATGGCCATCCTACCTCTGCCTAAAATCTCCAAGGAAGGAGAGTCCACCACCTTCTGAGTGAGTCTATTCCACTGTCAAACAGCTCTTACCATCAGACAATTCTTCCTGATGCTTAGTCAAATCTCCTTTCCTGTAACTTGAGGCCATTGGTTCAGATCCCACTCTGCAGTACAGGAGAAAACAACCTTGCTCTATCTTCCTAGCCCTTTGGATATTTGAAGACGGCAATCACACCTCCCCTCAGCCTCCTCTTTTCCAGGCTAAACATACCCAGCTCCCTCAACCATTTCTCATAAGACTTGGTTTCAAGACCCTTGATCATCTTGGCTGCCCTCCTCTGCACACGTTCCAGCTTGTCAATATCATATATCCTCTCAGTCTCCTCCTTTACGTGGGGAAAGGGTTTCCCTAGTTTATTTATTAGTTTTAAGTGAAAGTTGTGGGTTTGCAAATAAAACATATTTAACATTTCCATTTAACTGTCATTATGTTAACCTGTCAGTTCTGGAGGGGTTGTTAATGATCTTGCAACCAACTGCTCAAAAATGGTATTTACTGTTTAAAAATTAATTGTGAAGCCTATCTTCTTCACACTTCCTGAAACAATATGCAGACTGGAACACAGCTATCCTTTCAAATCAGCCTTTCTCCAAAATTTGTGATGCAGGTTTCCAAGCAAAAAAGGGGGGCATTTTGGGTGAGAGTGTGCATAAAATTGTTTAGGTTTGTGAAAACAGCAAAAAATAAAAAAATAAAAAAACAACACAAAACCCATTGTGTAATTATGATTTATTATTTCTATTATGTCCTTCATTCAAGGATCACAGGGAGGGTTACAATATAAAAACACAAAAAATACATAACAGAGAACAAACAATAACAATAACCCAGCACCACATTAAGGAAAGGTGCTTGCAAGTGTGTATTAAGTAAATTTGCATGAGCGTGGGGGTTTTTTTGGAGGGGGGTGCACTTAAATGCTGACAATATGGAGGATGGCTTAAAAAAAGAAAACCCTGCTCAAATTGATTTGGAAATATGATGAACTGAACTGAGGATTGATAAATAGGAACCCAAGAGATTGTCCACTCTCATACTTGAGTGGGGTGAATTTGCCACACCCAGATTCTACTAGAAGGGAGACTCTATGAGTTTCTCCCTGGGCGGGAGCTGGGAGAAACCCATGTGAGTGGGTGAGCCAATTAGAAGAGTGAGATGAGCAGGATTTCTAAGTCCTGCTCCTCCCCAAAATGCTTCTCTTCAGAGCACCCTCCATCTTTCTTTACACAGCATGGGCTGTGCTCATTGACCATTTGAGAGCTGAGTAGGAATTTTAAGGGGAGCCCCTAACTGACCTTGGGGCTCCTCTTGTTTTGGAGGGACGTGTTTGGAATGGCAATTAGTTTTGATTGGTTCCATTGGGCTGGACTGCAGCATTAACATGGAGTTTCAAATTAGTTTGGAGACTCCTGAAAGGCCCTGGGTCATTATGTGGACTCATGTGTTCAAAAATCCTGCATTTTGTACTTTAAAATACAGTGGCCAAAAATATATATTTTTAAGTCAGCTACCTTTAAAAAAGGAAAAGAAAAACCAAGTTGACCAGGGAAGTACCCTTAGTCTGCGTGGGGAATCAGTAGGGAGGAGTTGTTTTGACGGACAAATCTAAGTTTAAATCATAGTGTTTATTTTCCCAAGGCACTTGAACCACAGTGATTGGGGGAGTGATATTGACACATTTCACAAATATTTTCTGTACTCTAACAAACAATTAAAAGTAAATCTTTTAATCAACTTTTCTTTCAGTCCGCTGTCAATGGGCAATCTCATTAAAAGCCTATCATTGACAACCCTCAGTCTATACCAATAGCAAACTTGTTATCTGTGTACCACTCTTTATGTAGCCAAATGACATCATCTATGGACAAGAGGGAAGTATCAAAAGCCTTGAGGGAGCCCCCCAAAAATTTTTTAGGAACCCTAAAAAACATATCCAGTAAGGACTGAACAGTGGACTCAAAATGCCTCCTACCTTTGGGGCAAAACACTGGAAAATGTAGGGAGATGGATGGAACGGAATATATGGGAAGAGGGCATGACTGACTGACTGGAACCCTGAGCAGGAGCACATCACACTGTGACCTTTGCTGCAGGTCTCACTTGGACCACCTATATGCTGCTGGTACCTAGATTTACCTCTCTCCTTTCCTCCACGATCCTCTCCCACATTTTCAACTGTCCACCTGGCATTTCTGCTTCCCTGTCTTACCTTTCCAGGAATGACTTACTCATCTTTCCTATCAAAATTTCCTCCCCTAATTGTTTACCATTGTCAGCTAGTGATGGGTGGACTTCCTTTGGCTCCATTTGGAATGGTGTCGGCCGTTACGAGCATCAATGCAGAATGCTAAAAGCAAATGCCTAGTTTTGAGAGAAACGCATTGACTTGTAATTCTCCACGCATGCATTTCCATCTGGGATGCACCCATTTTCTTTCAATGGCAAGCTTTGGTGAGATCCTTAGAGATCTGAGCGAAAGCTTACAAATGTGAGGCTGAATCCATATCGAGCTAAGGATCTTTCCCCCATGTAAGAAGAGCCCTGCTAATCCAGAAGAAGGCCCATCTAATCCAGCTGTCAGGCTTCGTGGAAGCAGATAATCTATGTCAGTCCTGTGCCGGCTAATCTGAGCCTTCTGCCACTGAGCTCTCTGTTCTACTATCCTCAATGCCTGTCTGGTCCTGGGAGAAGGAGGGTTAGGAATGTTCTCCAAGTACACTGAGTCTGTCAGCTGTCTCTCCCCTCGTGCTGCTTCTTCTTGTTGTTGTCCCCCTTCCAATATTTCCCAGCTTCTGCCCTCTGCAGCCTCTGAACTATGCCCTTCTGCAAACCACTGATCTACATCTACACTGTCCTCCTGTTCTCGGGAAGATTCAGGAGAGGGGGGGGTGGTCCTCACCATTCCTCCTCAGTCCAGCCCCTGACACCAGCATCCTGTTCTAACGGTGGTCAGCCGGATGCCAACAGGGAGACCACATGCAGGATCACCACCACCACGAGCAACACACCAAGCATGAAGAACAAGCTTTGGGAACTAGAACTCCACTGGGCGGTTCTCCAAGATCACCTATTTCATCGAAGCGATAGGTGTGTGTGTGTTGTGTCCCTAACTTTGTACAAGACACAGAAGAGCTCATTGTGGTTCTGCTTCTCCAGGACTCATCTTCCAGCCGAGTTGGTGCAGATCATCCAGCCAATCATTTTGCAGGCTGGATCATCAGTATGCTAAGTCAATGTACTAGGTAGGATAATAGATTTCACTCCTTTATCTTTGTAGGGCCAGGCATATTTTTATAGCCCTGTGATATCTGGCTCTTGTGCAGTTCAGTCGCGCTCCATGCGAGCTTGAAATAGGCCAGGGATCGTCATTCCACGGGGCTTTTTAATCAAACAATGATTTTGCTGCCTGCCGTGTATGTGTCAGAATGTGGGCCCCGGTGTCAAGGGACAGCCACAAAGAGCAAATAAAGCAGACCGAGTGATATGTGGTAATTAAGTTATTCTTCATTTCCAGGATTGCTGCCGAGGATGAGATTGTAACAATGAGCCCCAGGCATTTCTCCCTGATTAGTTGTCTGCATTTCGATGCCTTATGACATGCAAGATGAATATGCAGCATTTTCTATTTGTGCTACTAAACCGCCCATTAACTGCTAGCGGGGGAAAGTGATATATAAAAACACCAGAATTCCTCTACCCTCACTGTCTCTCTTAGAGCAAAGGAAACGGCCTGGCTCCATCATTTGGAAAGCATACCACTCAGCTGGCACTACACTTAGTCACAGAGCTATGGGCATCTGGAAAGGGCATCCATAAGGCCACCCCACTTATACCCTTCATTCAGCAGGCTTTAATGTATCCACGCCATCTCTGCCTTTGAGGAATAAGATTCCATATTTAACCAGTCTCCTGCAGCCTGATGACCTCCAGATGTTGTTAGTCTGTATCTCCCCATTATCCCTGACCATGCTGGATGAAGTTGAGAGTTGTAGCCTAGAACATCTGGAGGGCACCAGGTTATGAAAGATGTCCTCTCCAGCTTGTTCCAGCACCCAAAACACAGGGATAGATCCATCAGTCTATCATCCATTTTGTTTTGCGGGTGTTTGTTGATAAGTCCATCCCACCCCATTTCTGCAATAATTTGTGTGTGTGTGTGTGTTTAAATCTGCATAAAATTCGCATTTCAGTACACATTTCAAGAGACCAGCCTTCATGACCAGCCATGGCTCATATTGATCCCTGCCCTTGGCATGCAATGGTTTGTGCACAATGTACAACTGCCTTCTTGACCCCGAGACCAAGTTCCTAGACAAAATGGTGAGGAATCTGTGACCCTCCAAGTGTTGTTGAATTCCCAGTCGGCATCGCCAATAGTCAGGGATGATTGGAGCTGGAGTTCCAAAAAACAGCTGGAGGGTCACAGATTCCATACCCTTGTTCTACCAAGTCTCCCCTAGTGCCAAAGGGGAGCTCCCCGAGCCCTTACACGTAAATCTACTCTGGATCAAGCAATTTTCATCTTGTCTCTTTCTTCCATCCTTAGAATAACATATCACAGAAGCAAGAACAAAGGAAGCTATGCTAATTGACTCCACCTGGCCCACCATTGTCTACTCTTGCTGGCAGTAGCACTTTAGCATCTGAGGCCCTTCTTTGTGTGCCTCCTTCATGTGACAGTATGGAGGGAGACAACAGGAGGACGTGTTTGTGGGAGTGGGGTATTATTATTATTAACTATTTACTTGTGTTTTTACCCTGTGAACCACTCTGGGATCTTGTGATGAAGGACAGTATAATAATGATAATGATAATGATAATGATAATGATAATAATAATAATAATAATAATAATAATAATACGTAATTCAACAGAGCCATTGCAAGCCCTACTACTTGAGATACTTTTAGCTGGAGATGTTTGCTATCACAGAGCTTTAAAAAATACCTTTAGGAAAAGGTCATAGAACAGTGGTAAAGCTGCTTTGGATACAGAAGATTCCAGGTTCAATCCCTGACATCTCCAGGCTTGGCTGGAAATACTTCCTGTCTGAAACTCTGGGCAGTCATTGCCAGTCAGTGTAAACAATACTGAGCCAGTTGGACCATTAGCTTGACTCAGAGTAAGGCATTTTCCTATGTTCCTTTCTTAGCCCTGAACTATGCCCTTCCCTCAAATGTAGGGCACTACCTTGCCTTTCTTCCATTACCCCAAAATATTTTTATGCCAATATTGGCATCTTCCTTTCCATCATTTCATGCATAATACCAGTCTTATAATTCCTTAGATGCTTGGAATGTCCAGCAAACAATTTTAATATCTCCCTTCTAACACCTTGCAGGTAATACTGTTTTGCCAGCCAAGTCTCATTATTATCTGTGCTAATCGTGGCATCATCTGAATGCTAAGCACCAACGGTGAGAACCACCGAGGCAAGCAACTAGATAAGGTGAAGCCATGTAGTGCTAGGCTTCAAGCAACGGGGAGATTAGCTTCATCTCATTTTATCGGCTGTTTTCTAATTCCAGGAAATAGCCAAATGTATGCAATGCAAGACGAGGCTGCCACAAAATCATGTTGCAAGTCTGCAAACTTCAGGCCCCTTTGTTGTTGTTGTTTAGTCATTTAGTTGTGTCCTACTCTTTGTGACCCCATGGACCAGAGCACGCCAGGCACTCCTGTCAAACTCATGTTAGTAGCTTCGAGAACACTGTCCAACCATCTCGTCCTCTATCGTCCCCTTCTCCTAGTGCCCTCAATCTTTCCCAACATCAGGGTCTTTCCCAAGGATTCTTCTCTTCTCATGAGGTGGCCAAAGTATTGGAGCCTCAAGCTTCACGATCTGTCCTTCCAGTGAGCACTCAGGGCTGATTTCCTTCAGAATGGATGGGTTTGATCTTCTTGCAGTCCCTGGAATACTGTATAGGGACACTTAACTTCTCACAGTGGACAAACGACTTCCTGTATCTTAAGCAGGACCTGAGCACAAGGGCAGTCTCCCCTCCTGTGGTTTCCAACAACTGATAATAAGAGGCAACACTGCCTCTGACTGTCGAGGCAGAACATAGCCATCATGACTATGAGCACTCAGGGCTGATTTCCTTAAGAATGGATAGGTTTGATCTTCTTGCAGTCCATGGGACTCTCAAGAGTCTCCTCCAGCACCATAATTCAAAAGCATCAATTCTTCGGCGATCAGCCTTCTTTATAGTCCAGCTCTCACTTCCATACATCACTACTGGGAAAACCATAGCTTTAACTATACGGACCTTTGTCGGCAAGGTGATGTCTCTGCTTGTTAAGATGCTGTCTAGGTTTGCCATTGCTTTTCTCCCAAGAAGCAGGCGTCTTTTAAATTTGTGACTGCTGTCACCATCTGCAGTGATCATGGAACCCAAGAAAGTAACATCTCTCACTGCCTCCATTTCTTCCCCTTCTATTTGCCAGGAGGTGATGGGACCAGTGGCCATGATCTTTTTTTGATGTTGAGCTTCAGATCATATTTTGCGCTCTCCTCTTTCACCCTCATTAAAAGGTTCTTTCATTCCTCCTCACTTTCTGCCGTCAAGGTTGTGTCATCAGTATATCTGAGGTTGTTGGTATTTCTTCCGGCAATCTTAATTCCAGTTTGGGATTCATCCAGTCCAACCTTTTGCATGATGAATTCTGCATATCAGCTAATCACTTACCCTTCCACCCCAACAGCCTGGAGTCTCAGGACAGTGAGTGGTAAGCCTCTGCAATGTTTACTGCAAGTAGGTACAGTACAGTTGGAACCATCATCTTCCTGTACACATGACTTTTGTTTGTTTGTTTGTGTGTTTACACAGTTGTGGCTGGTGCCCACTGGGACGGATGGGGCAGAAGGCAGGGAGACCAACAGTAGCTGGAGCCAGAGCTAGTAAGAGGTAAATTCTATGTATTTAGACATTTCTAGCAGGCAATTGTATGCCTGTGTAGCATAGACAGGTGCATCAGCTGGTATCTAAATAGGTGACCTCTCAACCTGAATCTCCTGCTTTAATTGCTGTGTTGTTTTAATGGGATCTTTATGGATCTTTATATTTCAATCTTTTAACAGGAATGCTTTGCTGTGCATTTTAATTAAGGATGTTTATATTTTGATGCTTGTGCTACTGGTTTGTAAAATTTGTAAACCACTTACAAGTCTATTTTAGCAGTAAGTATATAACAACACACGCAAGTCCTGCTTTCCAAAACAACATTGCGTTCCCTGTAAACTGTTCATTAGGCGAGTGTTTGCATAACGAGTCAGTGATTTCCATTGATTCCTACGGGAAAAAATGTATTTTGCAGATCACAATCTGGATTTGGATCCGAGGCAGGTCAGATTGGGTCTGGATTGGTTTAGACCGAGCCTGGTCTGAGTGGAATTTACAAATCGCTGCCATGAATGGGATTATATGCTATTATATGCATTTTAATGCACACTTTGCCTTAGTTAATATGTTTCTGTACACTTTGCTTGGATGGGGAACTGCATTGCAAAATTCAGAGAAGTGCAAATTTTGAAGAATGGTTACGTTTTGTTTCATGTATTGTTTTGGAAAGTGTGAATTGGGTAGATTCAAATGCAAACTGAATTGGTTTTCTCCTCCATGCCTTACTATTATAAATAAAATAGCCACAAAAAGGACACATTTGAATATCTTTCTTTTTCCTTCTTGGTTAGGCCAAAAGCTGATATTACACAGCCTGCAAGTAACAAAAGAGCAGTAGGTTAAGCTCTCTGGTTTTTAAATGATGAAATCCCCCTCCCCCATAACATGACATTTCCTATTCTCTGTCAAAACAAACATTTCCATCAATACAAAATGCAACCTCCTAAAAAGCCAGACATACTGAAAAATATTTACATTTTAAACCTGTACCATCATTGCAGAGGGACCAGCAACCTGGCCGATAGCTGCTGCTGTACATCATATAGACAAAGCCACCGAGTCACAAAAGGGAACATGCGTAGCTGCACCTGCCTAGTGAAGCACCTGTACAAATAAGAAGAAGATAGTGGCACCTTTCAAAGCAACAGGGGAATAAAAGCAGGCAGCTTAGATTGTCCTTGAAACGATGGCTACCATTTGCGTCCATGCAAAGAGACATTTGGTGGCTGAAAGATACTGTTCCTGACAATATTGAAAGGGATTGTTTATATATATATATATATATATATATATATATATATATATATATAGAGAGAGAGAGAGAGAGAGAGAGAGAGAGAGAGAGAGAGAGAGTGTTTTCTAAAAACAACAACAAGTGCTTTAGGTACTTTTATTTATTTTATTGCTTTGCTTTGTTCCATTTGCTGCCCTGGGGCCCTTGAGAAGAAGGGCTGTATATAAATTCAAATGAACTATAATGCTGCTGAAAGTGACCACAAAGCAGCAGCAGTCTGTGTTTGGGGTGGGCAGAGCAGTGGTTCCCTTCCTGGCAGTGCTGGGTTTGGTGTGAGATGAGGAATCAGGGAGGTCAGGGAGGAGCATCAGCAACCCACTCCAGGATAAGGATGTTGTCAGTCCACAGCATCCCTGGCCTCATCATTGCCCCACCTATTCCCCTGCTCCAGCTAATGCAGCACTGCCACCTGGAGGGTACCACATGATGCTACTAGCATGACACCATGAGCACGTGCATCTCTTTCTCCCGGGCTGTGTTCACATGACAGTTTTCCATTTTCACATTTCCCTAACTACAGTGGTACCTTGGTTTAAGTACACAATTGGTTCCAGAAGTCTGTACTTAACCTGAAGTGTACTTAATTAATCAATTCCAGACAGGTCCGCAGAGTACTCAACCTGAAGCGTACTTAACCCGAGGTATGACTGTAATTGGTTCCGGAAGTCCGTACTTAACCTGAAGCGAACTTAACCTGAAGCGAACTTTCCCATTGAAAGTAATGGAAAGTGGATTAATCTGTTCCAGACGGGTCCACGGAGTACTTAAACTGAAAGTACTCAAACCAAAGCATACTTAAACTCAGGTATGACTGTATTAATTTCTACCTTGTATTTAAATTGTCAAACCAATTAAAAGCCACTTCCAGAACTGTAGTGGAATACGGTGCCAGTTTAGCACTCCAAATTATTTGCAAACGGGTTTTCTTTCCATGGAAGGAAATAACACAGAAATGAGCGCCAAACTTGTGCTAGGTTCCACAATGGTTCCAGAAGTGACTTTTACATCGTATGAAAGCTCAGATACAATGTGGGACTCAACAGTCGGGGAAATGGAACTGTCATACGAGCGCAGTCCGAGAGATTGTTTGTGCATTTTCCACCCAGATGGGAAAGGCTGTGGCTCAGTGGAAGAGCATCTGATTTGTATACAGACAGTCCCAAGTTCAACCCGGCAGCACCTGCAGATAGAGCTAGGGAAGACTGCTTCCCTTAAGAGTCACTGCTAGTCAGTGGAGATAGCAGTGAGCTACATGGACCAACATTCTGGCTTATGAAGCAGCTTCCTATGTTCCTCAATCTGGCACAGATATCCAGCGCATTTCTGCTTTCAACTTGGGTTGGTTCATTGAGGGTTACATATGAAGTTCCTTTCTAACATGCTTCTCTTGCAGCTTGGGAGCTTTATTAACCAGCCTGGTTTGTAGTGAGGAACAGCTGCTGATGTTTTTCCCCCTTACTGGTGATCAAACCACATTTATTAAATGACCTTTGTTCAGTGTCAGATTCTTTTTGTTTGCTTGTTCCTTGTTGTTCAATTAAATCTAGCTTTAGTGGAAAGCACCAGACAGTTCACTGACTGGCGATATAGGTGTGTGTACACACACACACACACACACACACACACACACACACACACACACACATAGAGGCAATAGCAATCAAACTATCCCTGGGCTCCCATGAGGATTATTCCCAGCTGAATTTATATAGATATAGATAGATGATGAAATGATTCATGAGTGCATCAATTGAGTCAGTTTGGTGTCAGTGTTCTGCAACGTGCCCATGTTTGTATTCATACTGAAGCTCACCAAACCCAAAGTGTGACTTCCCCAATCTCTGGAAACACTCTGGACGCAGGATAGTTGGGGTGGGGTTGGGAGGTCAAAAGCATCCCCTCCAAACTGGTAGCTGCCACTTTTTGGGTGACATGTACATATTAAGGAGCAGGTTTATGGAGCCCTTTCCAACCACACTGTCTTACAAGGGCCACATGCCATTTGTGGGTGGAGCCAAAACCAAATGTGGGTGGAGCAATGGATGTGACCAATGACCTGATCCAGCCAATGACCTGATCCAGCATCATGTTCTCCAATGGTCACTCAGATGCCTGTGGGAAACCTGCAAGATAGATGCGAGGGCAACAGTCCTCTGCCCACCTGTCTTTCCCAACAACGGTCATTCAGGAGCATGAATACACACACACACACACACACACACACACACACACCTCACCCATCTGGCTGGGTTTCCCCAGCCACTCTGGGCAGCTTCCAACCAAATATAAAAAATACAATACAACATCATACATTAAAAACTTCCCTGAACAGGGCTGCATTCAGATGTCTTCTAAAAGCCCAATAATTGTTTATTTCCTTGACATTTGATGGGAGGGCATTCCACAGGGTGGGCACCACCACTGAGAAGGCCCTTTGCCTGGTTCCCTATAACTTTGCTTCTTGCAGTGAGGGAACCGCCAGGGGCCCTCGGCACTGGACCTCAGTGTCTGGGCTGAATGATGGGGGTGGAGGCGCTCCTTCAGGTTTATTGGGCCAAGGCTGATTAGGGCTTTAAAGGTCAGCACCAACACTTTTAATTGTGCTTGGAAATGCACTGGGAGCCAGTGAAGATCCTTTAGGACTGTTTATATGGTCCCAACAGCCACTCCCAGTCATCAGTCTAGCCGCCACATTCTGGATTAGTTGTAGTTTCTGAGTCACCTTCAAAGGTAGCCTCACATAGAGCGCATTGCAGTAATCCAAGCGAGAGATAACTAGAGCATGCACCACTCTGGTGAGACAGTCTGCGGGCAGGTAGGGTCTCAGCCTGCGTACCAGATGGAGCTGATAGACAGCTGCCCTGGACACAGAAGTGACCTGCGCCTCCATGGACAGCTGTGAATCCAAAATGACTCCCAGGCTGCACACCTAGTCCTTCAGGGACACAGCTACCTCATTCAGGACCAGGGAGTCCTCCACACCTGCCCTCCCCCTGTCCCCCCAAAAGAGTACTTCTGTCGTCAGGATTCAACCTCAATCTGTTAGCCTCCCTCTATCCTCCAAACGCCTCCAGAAGGTCATACAGGACCCTCACCGCCTTCATTGGTTCTGATTTAAAAGAGAGGTAGAGCTCTGGCAGTGATGATGCCTCTGGCAGTGGAGGTAGAACATAGCCACCATGGGTAGGAGCTCATTCTCAGCCTAACCTTCCTGACAGGGTTGGGTTGTTTGACAAGGGGGAAAGCCTTGCATGCCACCTTAAGCTCCTTGGAGGAAAAGGTGGGATATAAATGAAATAAATAAATAAATAAATATGCATTTGCACTCCCAACCAAAACATTGGAAATAGAGAGAATCATGATTTAGAGCAGCACACTAATAAAGGATCAAAACAGAGAAAAGCTTCTCATTCTTAGAGGGAAAAATTTTCAATTAAAAAGCCAGGTAGGATTCCCCCCCCCCCCACTAGCTCATCTTTATATGCAGAAAATATGGGAAATGGCAAGGAGACATTGGTTGTCAGTTGCTTGGAGCCCCCAAAGTTGGGGTACTGAGGAATCATTTCTTATGAATTTGTGTCTTCTTTTGTTGTACTTTCAGCACTGATGTACAAAAGACAGCTCCAAGCTGAGGCCAAACTGAGCTGCTGCTTTCTTAAATCAGAGAACACTGAATTCTGGGCGCTTTGAACTTCCTAGCCTTGGAATTCTCGGCTGCTTTCTGACAGAATTTACAAGTGATATGCTTGCTATAATTCCCCTCCCTATGGCCCTTCAGTCCATCTGGTCAAAAGCCTTTGACACTGATAAATGCAAGCAATTTTGCTCTTCAAGTGCTGCCCCGGCAGCTGCTGTGAAACTGCTTGCTAATGACAACTTGCTTCCCCGAGAATCACCAGCACTTGTAATGGTCCTATGAAGAACAGTCTCTTCCATTTCACCCCCTGCACTGGGAGGCAGAAAGAATAAGAAGCAGCATTGTCGATTAAAACTTAAAAATTGCTCAAGTCATTTTAAAAGAAAACAGCATTTGGAGGGGGGGGATCCCCATTTTATGAAATCATTCTCATGTCATTCTGCCTACAATGATTAAATGCAAACAAGATACTTTTTTGTCATTCCTATTCATGCCTTTAATTTATTCCATTTGTACCTATTGGTTCTTGTAAGGACCTCAGGGAGGCATCTGTAGGGATGGTGAAGAATTCCAATGAGGAGCAGAAATTGCTGATGTTCACTTATTCACCCCATGTCCAGAGTGGAGATCAATCCGGCAAATACAATCAGTATTAGCTGTTGTTGCTTTTAATTCACAAATGATACAAAATTAATTAAATTCCCCCCCCCTGGTCCCACATTTGCACAGCATTTCCTTTCACTGAAATGAGTGGGGTGGAATAATATCATCACAATGCAATTTAATTAATTAATTACATAGGTTACGCAAGTTATTTTACCACAGTGGACACAGAGATGAATAAATAGTTTTTGGCAGAAGATGAACTGCAGTGAAAAGGAAACAGTGATGTGCGTGATGGATACAGGGCAAAATAGAAAATGATTCCTTATTACATCCTTAGGCATCTGAGAACCATCAAAGCAAAGCAAAACTGTGAACTGATCTGTTGTTCACTATTACCTACTTAACTATATAATTGTATTGATTTTTAGCCAAGCAAAAAGTTTAGGAAAGCAAACAACCCAATATAATACAAAATACAAAAAGAGAGGATGTAAGCATATTGTACTGATTTCATATTTCATGGGTGTCAACAAACACGATATAATAGTATCCTTAGTTTGTTTGTTTTAAATCGCATATTCTAAATGTCTAATGAAAGAGGTGGCAAAGATCATTGTAGTTGTTCTGCAATGGTATATGCAATAACATCCTACATGTAGCTTGAAATGAATCTAGTTTTGCTGTACCACATAAGGCTCTTGTGTGCCATGTGTTTTGTTTTCTTCTAGAAGAGCAGTATTCCAAACATTATAAACCAAGAAGAAACATGGAGGTTCAAAGGTTTTGATTTTTGTACAATTGAGGAGCGTGCAGACACAAACAAACAAAAGTCAGCAAACCTTTGGATTTCATGTCATTAGTAGCCTTCTCAAATAAAGAAAGGAATACCAGTTGTGGGGTGAATTGAATGTGTTCCTAAATAATTTTAGAGATTTATTCCAAAACTTTAGGGGGGAAACCCTCTTACTGCCAACTATAGAAATGCTACCGGCTGGGATACAGAATGGGGATTAACAATGTGATCATATGTAGAGCTACTCAGAGAGAGAAAAGAATCCTATTGAATTCAATTGGACTTAAGTGGGCCAAGAAGTGCAGTCGAAATGAATGGGAATGCCAAAGGCAAATAATGACTGATTTGGAAGGATTTGGAGAAAGTAAGCAGGTGGGGATTTGGGTGAAGTGAGATGAGGCAGAAGCGAGACAGGAGTGAGAGTTCACAAGAGAACATTTATGAGATAAATTGATACACTGTGATTCTTCATGAATATACAACAGGCTCTCCCCATAGCTGTTAATTGACTTTCACTTACATGCCCTCGGTATTATTAGTAGGAGGCCAAAGGGTATTGCCAATGGATATGACACTGTTTCTGGCCAAAGATTAACAGAATGTTTTAAAATTACCGACAGAAGGGGTGGTGCTAAAGACAAGGATAGTACTTTCTGGGAAGCATTAAATAATGGGGTTCCATGAAACTAATGGTGTCCTGCTGGTGGCAGAAGGAAGCTGCAGGGGCAGATTTAGAGCTGGTGAGTTTCAGAAGCAAAAGGACTGGGGGCATTCTGGATGAGATGTGGAATGTCTGTCTGTTTTTTTAATTCGAAATTGATCTCTCTCCTCCCAGACACACATTCAGCATGAAAACATCCCTGAGTACTGGTATTTCAGCATGTAAGATTTTAATAATGTCACCATCAGTAACAGGCCAGGTTGGGCCTGTTTTCTCCTATTTCCACTCCTTCCTGACAAAGCTCCTGGTTTGGTCCAGGGTTTGGCACAGAGCACTCAACATAAATTGGCAGTTGCAATTGGCAATCTTGTCCGTTGCAACTGTTAGGATTGGAGGGCAAAGAGACCATTAGAAAGCAGAGGCGGAGCCAGTGACAGAGCCAGCCAACTTTGCTCCCCATCCTCATCCCTGCTGAGTTCTCCAAGGACAACAACTAATTCTATAGAGGAGGAAGCGGACCGCCAGAGCCAGCCCCTAGATTAGCTGTAAGTAAGAAGGTAGGTAGGTGTTCTGCTTGTGCATAGGGTTCCCTTCATATGATCCCAAAACATGCAACCTGAGGAGCAGTGGCAGGAAAATATGCCGTATGTTTGTTCAACACCAAATTTGTAAAGAATCCACACCCCACATCACCTCAGACTGCCTGCTCCCAAATTCACCACCTGCAAATGAGGTGAGGTTTTTGGTTTTTTTTTCTGGGGCTGTGTTTGTGGGGTAATGTCACCCAGCAGTAAAAACATAGACATTGGAGTTCAGTGAGTCTTCCCTGCCATAGCGAAGATCCAGAAATGCTTGCAAGCTACAATTAGGAAAACAAAGAGAGAGACTGATTTGTCACACATTCATTAAATAGCGCTAGGCTGTTCCAAAATCTGCATTCTCACTTCACAATTTTGTTAACTTGAAAAGGAGCTCATATTCTGACACAGAACTAAAATGTGTGGTTTCTTTTCTTTTCCCAAAAGCAACAACCCAGCAATGCAAATTTTCTGAGACATTTCACTTTTAAAGCTGGCACATTCTTGACATTCTTTGATCAAGTCAAACTGGGGAGGGCGGGGAAGACTTTGGATTAATAGTGTGACATAAAACGGTCCCTTCCTTGAAAACAAACCCAGCTGTGAACAATACATGCTAAATCCTATTGAAAGGGTGTCAGGGAGGGAAAGAATCTCTTTGTAACCAGGACATAGTCAAGAACCTCAGGTTTTTTAATCATTGGACTAGCTGACAAATGCTTATTGAGCTAATGGAACATTAAGGACACATAAGAAGTAAGAAGAGCCTGCTGGATCAGGAGAATGGCCAATCTAGTCCAGCATCCTGGTCTCACAACCAGATGCCTATGGGAAACCCGTGAGCAACATTCAAGAACAAGAGCATTCTCTCCTCCTGTGGCATCCAGCAACTAGTATTCAGAAACACGGCTGTCTCCAACTCTCAACAGAAGCAAACAAAGGGGCGGGGAACTTGTGACCCTCCAGATGTTCAAATATCCAAAAAAACCACCATCTAATTCCCTTCAAACCATTTCAGGTGCTGAGATTGGCAATGGGGCCCCTCTTGGTAGTTCCTCTGCCCTCAGAAGCTCCGGATATGGTGGCCAAGGAGAAGACATTTTCTGTAGTAGTCCCTAAGTGGGTCTCCCTTTACCCTGACCTGTGATACTTGAGGTGCATATTTTTAGGACCCACCTTATTTATATTTCTATGTTTGGAAGTGTTTTTTGAACTATTTTTAACTTTGTCTTTTAATGTTGTAACCTGCCCCAGGACCTTGGGGTGAAGCGTAGGAAAGAAAGAAAGAAAGAAAGAAAGAAAGAAAGAAAGAAAGAAAGAAAGAAAGAAAGAAAGTTAGAAAGTTTCTGGACTTCAGATGTCATCATCCTTGACCATTGACTACACTGACTGGGTCTGATGAGAGCTGGAGTTCAGCAACATCTGGAGCGCCCCCCATCCCCCCATCCCTGTGTGTTGCTTTGCATTTTGTATATCCATTTCTTGAACTATCCTTCATTTATTTATTTTTTAGTGCATTTCAAGAATTGCATTTACAGTTTTCTCCAGCCAACGTCTTTCCCCTCAGGAACTGAGAGGATGTCCCCCCTTTCATTTCCCAGCACAACTTTCTATGAAAATGGGGAGAGGGAAGAAGAAAAGCTTCGTTTCCCTCACAGGAGAGCCACATTCCTTTTTAGCATGTATTCATTCATGTATTCCTTCACTCATTTATTCAGTGTCAGTCACAGCTGCCGGTTGATCCTCTGTCTCTGTTTGTCATCAATGTTTATTTCTGAGCCAGCAGGCTGTTGCTGTGGTATGTACTCCTGACAGAAGCTGAGCCACGTGTCTCTTCCTCCAAGGATTGTTTGCCTTCTATGTTTATCTATTCCTTTGGAAAATAGTACCTTTCTTCCGCTTTCTCATTTATTTATGAATTTGATTCGGAAGACTCAAGCTACCCCTGCACTGGACTATTACATTTTTAAATTTAATGAAATGACATTTTTTTTAAAAAAAAATCATTTCATTAGTATCAAATTTTAATAAATAACTTTTATTTAGCTATTGCATTTATATCCCACCTTTTCCTCCAAGGAGCTCAAAGTGGTGTACATGGTCATCCTCTTCCTCATTTTATTCCCACAACAACCCTGTGAGGTGGGTTAGGCTGAGAGGCAGTGACTGGTCCAATGTCACCTTCATGACCAAGTGGGGATCTGAACCCTGGTCTCCCAGATCCTAGTCCAGCATTCTAACCACCACACCAGACTGGCTGTCATTGGAGATGCAGAAAGCTGCCTTCTCCCAGGTCAAGGGGTGGAGGTAAATTCTGGAGGTGGGGAACATTTTTCAGCTGGAGGGCCACATTCCCTTCTGTGGGCCACATGCCAACAGTGGGCAGAGTCAGAGGGCATAGTGGGTGGAGCAACACACAAACAATGCACTTTTGTATAGGAGTAGGGTTGCCACAAACGAGCCCTAAATGGCCTCGGTCCTGTGTACCTGTATACCTGAAGGAGCGTCTCCACTCCCATCATTCATCCTGGACACTGAGATCTAGCACCGAGGGCCTTCTGGCAGTTCCCTCATTGTGAGAAATGAAGTTACAGGGAACCAGACAGAAGGCCTTCTCGGTAGTGGCGCCCGCCCTGTGGAACGCCCTCCCATCAGATGTCAAGGCAATAAGCAACTATCTTATTTTTAAAAGATATCTGAAGGCATTTTTTTAATATTTAATGCTGTATTGTTTTTAACACTCGATTGGGAGCTGCCCAGAGTAGCTGCGCGGGGTATAAATAATAAATTATTATTATTATTATTATATTTCAAACAGTGAAATTCCGGACAGAAAAGTTGTTGAGCTTTTCAGAGCTTTGCCCACAGTTCCTGACCATTTTCAGCAAAATCACAAAAACCTGAGCTGTTTTTAAGGAAAGGCAGCAAAAACAACACTGCCAGCAAGGAGGCTAATTTCAATTAGGGTTGTGTGCCAGGTTCTCCTGAATCTTGAATAGAATTGGGGCAATTCTTCAGGATCTAAGCCTCAGTTGAGGCAGGTGGAGATAGCTCCAAATCACAGCAAATCGGGGAAATCCAGCGCCATTCGGGAGCATTGTAGTAGGTAGCAAGAAAGTTTGACTGATCCCTGCATGGGAATACACATGTACAGTCAAACTGAACAGGATTGACTTTTCCACTCAGTGGCATAGTGTGGGTTGCCAGTGCCCGGGACTGTGCAGAGGGGGAGGGAGGGAAACAGACAGAGTATGCATGCTCATTCAACTGCCCAGCGGCATCTGCTTCACCCAGGAGATCACAACCAAAGAGATAAGAAAAGAAAAGCTGTTGTCTGGAGAGGGCATTTCCTGGTCCACATGCAGAAACCATTTTGAATGGAGCCCAGTGGTGGAAGTGCACAGCTGTACTGAGGCAACACCAGGTGTTGAAATTTTGCTCCCCTAACAATTTTGCGACTGGGGCAACCGCCCCTGTGCCCCTCCAGGTTATGCCACTGCCTCCACTCACCAGTGGATGATTCAGTCCTGCATGGTTCTGGCATCTGCTTCCCCAGCACGTTCTGAACCTGGAATGTGCTGTGCTGGTGAAGCAGCAACCAACAGGTTTGACCCTCCTACTCTGCAGTGCAGTCAGGAGATGAGGAAACCCTAAATAAACAAACCAACATTAAACATTAACCCTGCTCATTACTGGCAACCCTGCTCATCACTGGCAAACATTAACCCATTAGCCATGTTCAAATATATGAAAGGATGTCATATGGAGGAGGGAGAAAGATTGTTTTCTGCTGCTCCAGAGAAGCGGACACGGAGCAATGGATTAAAACTTCAAGAAAGAAGATTCCACCTAAACATTAGGAAGAACTTCCTGACAGTAAGAGCTGTTCGGCAGTGGAATTTGCTACCAAGGAGTGTGGTGGAGTCTCCTTCTTTGGAGGTCTTTAAGCAGAGGCTTGACAGCCATATGTCAAGAATGCTTTGATGGTGTTTCCTGCTTGGCAGGGGGTTGGACTGGATGGCCCTTGTGGTCTCTTCCAATTCTATGATTCTATGATTCTATGCTCTCAAATTGATGCTGGTTGGGTTGGTTGTTCCTCAGGCCAGTCTAGCCTGGGTCCAGAGCAATCTAGGGCCCTAGATATAGCCGAGGGGTTGTGCACAGTGCTAGTTTCTGCAAGCACACACACACACACACCCTCTATCCTCTACCTAGGCAAGCAAGAGGCATTATCAGACTTCAAGGGAACCTTTCAAGAAGACAAAAACACTCACGTAGATATGAAACTGGGCCAGTCAGGGGTGTAGTCTGGGGAGAGTTCCAAGAGGTACAGTGAAGCCTCTGGCCATTGGGCCTGAGGCAGGGGAATAGCGTGGGTGGTGCTGGAGGGTATGTGGTCCCAAGCACACAATTTTTGAGGGGGCATGAACCAGGCACACACACCCATGCACTGCTAGTATGGCCTGGCCCAGTGCTGCTCTCTGCCCACCAAGGGCTGCTTCAGCCGGCCATGCTCCCCCCTGAGCTCAGCAGGGCCCCACTTTTTCTGGTGGGGGTGGGATGATTCTAGCACTTTCAACAGAGAGGGGTGGGCTGGCGCCCCTTGCCCAGCACATGCTCTCACCCACCCGTGGAGCCAGCAACCGATGCTATGCCATTGACCTGAGGTTCCCCACCTCTGGACTGCTCAGTCTCGTCTGGGGACTCAGGTAAACAAGCAGTGGTGGTGCCAGAATAAAAATAGGGGAGGGGAAGGTACAGAAGGGACAAAGTATATTTCTCAGTGGGTGAGTTGTGTCCCGCTTGCTAAGATCTCTGAAAGAAAAATAATAGTATATGGGCTTCTCTCTCTGTGTGTAACTAGGGCTTGCTCTCCATCTGATATGTTCACTTTGCACGAGTTTTTTTTATAATCAGAAGGAGCCCATTCCATTTTGCAGCCTATGCATTTTCGACCAGGTGTTTATTTTGTGCTTGCTCTCCATTTCTCCCCACACTCCATGCCCTGCTATGTTTGAGAAAGAAAGATTGAGCAGTATCTCCTAATTAGGCACGGGGGATATGCTGATGTCCTCTTAGCTTATTAAGATGAAACTGTATTTTTGAAGAAGTGCTGACCCTTAAAACCTCAATCGCTTGTTTGTCCCGATGTGGAGGTGGGTGCTCCTTGGAGGGGTTATTTGTAAACCATTAATGCAAGGGTAATAGCCACACAGTTAAATAATCCCCATGCTTACAAAATGCCATCTGGAATCATGCTCTCAGCAAAAGTTCCTGGGCTGATGTAAGTGAGTCTAAACCCACCAAATTCAATTAAGTGTTTCCTGATTTACACCTGCAGTGGGGTTGGACCTCAAGGCACATCTCAGAGGTACAATGTTCCCTGTTTTATCATGGGCTTCAGATTCACTCCTGAATACGAGCCATCAAACCAAGGTATTCTGCCTAAACGCAAGGCCTCCTATTAGTGTGACATTAATCCCATTTGGAATGGCTCTATGGCAAGTTGGAGGCCAGAAGAGCTGATCTTCATATTTTCATAAATAAAGCTTCTCAGGAAATATCCCACAATGGGAAAAATAAGCAATTTCAAACATCAGAGTTTTAGAATAGTGAAGCACTGCCTGTTTTGGAAGTTATGCATCACTTTTATAATATGATTGTGGATTTGCTGTTCCCACGTGCAAAAATAAAAAATCTTAGAAACAGAGAACAATTAACAATCAACCTTTTATTATTTACATTTGTAATTTGCTTTCCAGAAGGGGCTACCAGCTTTTGATTGCTGAAGCCAAATACGTAGAATCATGGAATACTCAAATACTAAGGGGCCTAGTCCATTGATCTTCAACTGGTGGGTCAGAGCCCACTACCCAAAACTCTGCCTGATCTAATGTGGGTTGCAACTGTAGCATCACTACATGGCTAGTAGCGGCACTATATGGCTTTTCTTATCTTTTTTTAAGGAACAAGTCCCCAAATTTATCTTTGGGTTAAAGGTATATCCCAGTTCTTGAAAAAGTTGAAAACTACCGATCTAGTCCAACCCTGAGCAAAGGCACAAATTTGCAACCACAAGATTCTGGACAGATGATCATCCAGCCTCTGCTTAAATATCTCCAGTGAATGACACCCTACCAGCTCCCAAAGATTAGCTGCTTGCGGCTTACAACTTTTCTCCCAATGGGCACACTAGTATAGATATTACATACCTGGGCTCCCCCAGCTATTACTGGACTCAAGCTCACATGGAGCCACTGGCTTTGTTGGCTGAGGCTAATGGGATCTGGAGTTCAGCAACATCGGGAGAGCCATAGGTCCCCCTGCTGTATATGAATTTATCTATTGAGTGCCAGAGGTTAGCATCCTTGGGCAACTGCCAAGGCCCCAGCATCAGTTCTTTTGTGTCTTCTCCCCACCTTACCTTACCAATGTACAATTCACTGCAAAGAAAGAAAGAAAGAAAGAAAGAAAGAAAGAAAGAAAGAAAGAGAAAGAAATAGAAATGCAACAATGATGTAGTTCATATACTTCCAGCAAAAAATCCTCTTATTTGATGTTTGACTGATGTCATGTGCATTTCTGTGCACCGAGGAAAGCACTACCTACAATCACATCACCTTTACCTTTTGGCAGGGTTCTATTAATGCACATTAAATGGACAGGAAGATTGGTGAGACACCAAGAAAAACAAATCCTGATGGAATTGTAGATCAGCACCGTTATTAAGTTTTGCTACGCTTTGCCATGTGCACATTACAGAAGGGAGGGGGAGAAACATGAGTTAACTGAAAGCTGAAACAAATTTACACTTGCTCCAGATGTAGCATCAAATCCTGCTGATGACACTACTGGACACAACATATTTTCCATTAGATTTCTACAGTGATGGTTCAACTTCACGGGGAGATTATGTGGGCTGGGGAATCAGAAAACGAGTGTATGTTTTGTATTGTTTTAGTAATAAAAAATTGAATGTCTGGGCAAGGAAAGGGGTAAATGAATACATATCACATATTTCCTCCTTGTTCTGAATTTTCCAGCTGGCTTCAGAGATGAGTGGCAGCAACAGCCCATAAACTTCTCTCTCTCTCTCTCTCTCTCTCTCTCTCTCTCTCTCTCTCTCTCTCTCTCTCAAATAAAGCCATATTCCGGTGCTTTTGTCTTAGTGATAAAGCTGAGCAAACCTGCAGATTAATCTGAGGTGGGTTCCTTTCTCTTTGTGCCTTTCTTGGGGACATTTCAAGATGTGGATATTTGTACAAGGTGCAGTGTCCATGCCGGATAAGCCAAATGAATGAATCCATTACCTCACCCATTCTCTTCCTCTATGGTGAACCTGACAGTTCCAAAGCCATAAACCTGGAAAGAGCAAAGCTCTCCCATTGATATGGCAGCCTGGAGAAGACAGCCAATACATATTTGATTCTCCTTGCAACTACAGCAAGCTTATCAGCAGGAAGCCAGAGGCACCAAGTTCACTGGTGGACAGGGAAATCAAAGTTCTTTTCAGTTAGGAATGAATGGTGAGATCGTTTTGTTATTTATGTCCCATTGGGCTCCGGTCATAGTGTTGCTGTAAGTAAGACCATCTGGCAGAAGCTATTCTACCTGGCTACCTTTCAGGGAGAGACTGAAACAAGTCCATTCCATTGGTTCTGCTGAGAGACTCCTGCCACCATCAACTGTTTCCATTCCAGCTGGTAATCATAAGAACTATTGCGCAAGTTTAAGAACAGGGGGCTGAGTTTGCTTGTTTTCTGGTCTTATCATCATCATCCTCTCTCTCTCCCCCCACCCTCCTTAGATTTCAAGCCTGTGGGCAGGGACTGTTTTGCTTCTTATTAATTGTGACACCTTGTTGTGTGAACTTGACAGTACTGTACTGTCATTCTTTCTTCTTTGGCGATCACTCGTAGCCAAATAAGATTGTCTTCCATAAACACGGTTTTAACAATGGGTCCATAAGTGGCTGTGGAGGCCAATTCTGGATCCACACGTCCTTCCACAGTGGGGACATTGGTTTCCAGGTGGGAATTGATCACGGTGTGGATTTGCCAAGTGTGCCTTCCTCTTAGCACATTTCTCCCTTGCATCCTGAGTTTGAGTGTCTTCAAAGCCCATGACACCTTTGGTAAAGGCTCTTCTCCAACTGGAGCGCTCACACGCCAGTGTTTCCCAGTTGTTAGAGTTCTACATTTTTTTAAGATTTGCCTTGAGACAGTCTTTAAACCTCTTTTGTTGACCACCAGCATTACGCTTTCCATTTTTAAGTTCGGAATAGAGTAGTTGCTTTGGAAGACGATCATCAGGCATCCGCACAACATGACAGTACTGTATTTGAGTTAGCAATGGATGATATGAAAACTTTTCCTACAATGTTTGACATTTGCCCAAGGCCACAAAGTGAGCCTCATGGGTGCAAAGTGATTCAGAGCTGAGTCTTTTCAGTCCAGTATAACTTGTACACCAAGGCAGCCTGATTTTTAGTCAATTTGTACATCTCATGATGATGAAAAAAGAGAATTATTATTATTATTATTATTATTATTATTATTATTATTATTCTGTCACCACCATCCTAACTTCATTACCTGGGTTATGAAGGCGCTCTTAAGACATTAAAGCAAAGATTATGGGATAATACACACAGTGACTTGTGATCCCAATCACACACAGTCTGGAGTCCGTTGGCAGTAGGAGTACAATATGGGCAATGTCTTTAAGTTAACACCTTACATTAGAAACCTGACAGTACCAAATTATCAAAGGTTATTCACCAAAGCCAGACTAAACGTTCTTCCTTTTGCAGTGTTGGATGGCAGGTTGAGAGGAATCCCCTACCCAAACAGGCTTTGCTTGTGTGCCCAAGACATCAATTCTATAAAACATATTTTGCTGCACTGTGCGAAATAGAAGCAAGCCAGGGTTGAACTGATATTACCATTACTGGTACCTTTCCCAGGAAAATAAGAAGCTTACTATGTCAAATTCCTATTGAAAGACCGGTCAAATGCTAAAACATTGGCAGTGGCAGTGGCAAGTTTTTATCGGTAGTTGCAAGAACCAATGATCCCTATCTTTAAGACTGAACAAAATGCTTGTTTAACCTGGAGGTAGGCTTTCTAAATTGTATATTGCTTTGTAACGGTTTGTTGGGTCCCTGGATCGTAATAAAGATTATTATTATTATTATTATTATTATTATTATTATTATTAAAAGGGGTATGCAGTTTTACTCCAAATATTTAGGAAACCATATTTCCATGCATGGTAGAAATTGGACACACAGTAGACCTGTTGTTTTCTACAACATAAACCTCAATTTTGAAGTGGTGAGCTCAGAAATATGCTTGCAGAATCAATGACTTCAGTCAACACTGTTGATGGTTTGGGCTAATGGAAATTAGAGTAAGATAATATAAACTCAACACACATCTATATGCGCTTGGAGGTGATTTGGGGAGAGAGGGAAGGTTCTTTTGAGAGGAGATTGTTTTTTTGTTAAGGGAAGTTCTTAAACCAATAGGGCTGGAATAGTAAAGCGAAACCAGACGAATAGAAGAAAGCTGGAATCCAAACAGCCTCATTCAGTAGGGAACCTCAGATAAAAAGGAACCAGTAGTCTTAAGAAGAGAAAGGAAATGCACAATTGCACATTATGGGTCTCCGAACAATAGCGCCAATGCCCCTGACAATAATAAACCATCAAATAGCAGAAAGTAGAAGAAAGGGGGGGAAAGACAGTTGCACAAAGGATTGGCTGTTTCCACTTCCCTATCTCTCAATAGCCTGAAAAGAAACTTTCTCCAATGGCTTTCAGATTGCTTCAAATGTAAACTCCCTGTATATAAATGAAGCAAACAATGAACCATTGCACCAAAAGGACCATTACAACTTCATTCCCGACGATTAAGGGAGTTTGACAAAATCATGCACAGCACGGGAGTTTATTTTCATCCCTTTTCTTCCCTCTTTATGTCTTCTCAAAGAATGTGCTTTTCTGTCCCCCTCAAGACCTCCTGCTGTGCAGCAAATGCAGATTCTCCACTCTGTTACAGCGGTGTAAATGTGGAATTGCTTTACGTAGAAGCAGCCTGTCAGGTTGGAGTGAGGAAAGAGTCAAAAGACTGCATCGTTGTTGCTTTTTGGCAACGGCAAATCTCCTCCTCGTTCTGATCAGGAGGGGAGACAGATGAAAACAGGTGGCATACAATTTACTACCATTTATATTACAGTAAGGTATTCATTATGGCCATCTTATTTCCCCATGGAATTGTGCCAGCTCTGAAGTTACACCGAGTTCTTCTGTATGTCAGTTTTCAAGGCGGCTGGGGGGTGGGGTTGGGGGGTGGGGGTGGGGAGAGAGATCTTAACAAGGGGGGATAATATATCTCTCTGGCTGAGCAGACAGTGTTGTGTGCAGGGCTGAATTTAGGTTTGATGAGGCCCTAAGCTACTGAAGGTAATGGGGCTCTTTATATGTCCAGCTGACCTTTGCCATGAACCCAGTCCATGCAGAATGTAGGCACCCTATAGCAGGCACATCCAACAGGTAGATCATGATCTACCGGTAGATCACTGGCTCCCCCCAAAGAAGCTCAACAACTATGGCTCCCCTAAAAAAAAGTTCAACATTTTCACCCTGCAGCCCATCAAAACGGCGCTTTCCTCCTCCCTTAAAAAAAACCACTCAAAAACTTTCACCTAAACCCTAAAAAACAGCTCCTCTTCCTCCCTGAAGAAAACGGTCAACAACTTTGACCTGAACCCCCCCCAAAAGGGGGTAGATCACTGCCAGTTTTTAACTCTGTGAGTAGATCGCAGTCTCTTGGAGTTGGCCACTCCTGATATATAGAAATGAGCAAACCAGTGATATTTTAGGGAGCAGGCTAGCAGGCGGGGCCCATTACTTCCATCATAGGAGCCTACACAACACAAAACACTGTTGTTGTATGCAGGTTTTATTTTATTTGTTTTTTTATCTTATATTTTGGAAATGTACATCCAGTTTTTTTCCCTTTTAATTTTTTGAGGGCCCTCAAGAGAGTGGGGCCCTAAGCTATAGCTTGTTTAGCTTATACGTAAATCCGACACTGGTTGTGTGTGTATCTATGCAGAGAGCACAATGCTGGACTAAAAAGGTTTTTGATTTGATCCATAAAGCTTATTTTAAGCTCTAATCTTATGTCCTTGCCAGTGCTTTGGTTCAGTCATAGACTGTACTCCCGTGGCAGTTCATTCCATTCTCATGACATTTCCATGTCCATTTCCACATTATATTTGAGCTTTCACACGATCTAAAAGCCAGTTCCAGAGTTATAGTAGAAATCTGTGAACTATGATGCAAGTTTGGTGCTCATTTCCAGAATATTGGCATATGGGTGTGTTTTTTTCTGGGAGCAAATAACGTGTAAATGAGCACTAAATTTGCCACTATAGTGGCTTTCACATCACGTGGAAGCTCAAATATAATGTGGATCTTAACAGTTGGGGGAAGTTGTGATAATGGAATAAACTGCCATGTGAATACAGCCTAATTAGGTTGGAAGGTCTCCAATTGTACAGACATATGATGGGACAATGGAGGAGACACACAATGTTTCAATTTCCATTACATAAGGATTAAGCATTTCAAAGCAAAGGAGTTCAACATGTAATACAACTGAGTCCCAAAAACCAGGAAAACAAGTATTACAGGCCTGTTAGGCATAATCTATAATGCTTGTTTTTTTTTAAAAAAAATGAATACCCCCCTCCTTTTTCGTTTTTAATGTAAGGAGAGGGGGTTCTTTGCATTTTAGCATATTGCCCCAAGTCTTAAATGAAATTGCTTTTCCATTCAGTAATGTGCTGAATCAATGCGGCCATTTCCCTTTCATATTTCTGTAATTAGCTGGTTTTAAACCCTTCACTGGCTCATTGGAAAGATGTTGATTATTTACAGTATTTGCCATTTTCAATGTCACTACATTATTAACCTTAGTTGTGTACTTTTAAAAGTCTGCATTATTTGATAGGCTGTTGGCATCCTGTGCTGCAGGCTTAACAAAAATAAATCAAAATTCATCATCACCAACAACCACCAAAATAAACCGACTCTCTCCTACCCCCTTCAAACTTATGACTAAATGCAAGGGTGTTGGGAGCAGAGAAAGATATGGCTTTACTAATATCATTTGCCTTTTAAAAGCTGCCTAAGGTCTCAGCATAAATAAAGGTCCCATGGCATTTGGATTTTTACAGAAGGTGCAGTAAGAGGCTGTTGAAAATAAAATTACAAAAAACTCTGAGGATCCCACTTTCACAGAGTCAGAGAGAAATTTATTTCACCTTGAATCAGAAAAACAAATTTGCCTAATTCACACTTTCTGAAGCAAGGTTCGACCTGAAACACTGATATCTTTCAAAAATATTGCAATGCAACTATCCAGCCAAGTAATGTTCACAAAACTGCAAAAAACCAGGTGCATAAAAATGGATATATTAGTGAAAATAACATGCCCCCAAAATGTGATCTGTTAGGGGATATTGTTTTGCAAAACTGTGTATATTAGGATGGATCTAAATGAAAATTTTGATTAATTTACATGAGTGTTCCCCCCCCCTAATAGTCACAAAGTGATGTGGAAATGTAGGGAACTTAATTTATGACTGGGGGGGTGTGAGAAAGTGAGAGAAATTGAAATAGATAGATTCATTCACCTCTAGGTCAGTGTCAGCCAGAATCTTTATAGAGGTGCCTCTATGGATTGCCAGGAGAGGCTATTTCTATTCCATTTCAGCTTTGCATATGTTTGTTCTAGTGCTGTGGCGAAAGGGGAGAGAAAATATTGGTGAAATTCTCGTGGTTGGGGTGCAGGTTTTTTGTTGTGCTTACCTTATTTTGAGGTGGGTGGTGGGTGTTTGTGAATGCCCTTGCCTCTCCTAGAGATCTTCAATAAATTTTCTTGGGTAGAGAAACAAAATAAATATCCCAATAAATCAACAAACAGAGAGAGCCCCTGGATATCTGAATTGTTTCCTACAGGGCAGCAATTACTTTTCCACCAGGGAAGCACAAAAGAAAAACCCATGCCCATGAGACCAGACAATGTGTGTTAATTCTATTTTTAATTTATTTTACAGCCTTCATCCTGTCTCACCTAGCAATCAATAGAACTTCACCCCTTTCCCCTTTCAAATCTAATGGCTTTGAGGTTCATGCTCACATAGGTAAAAGGTAAAGGACCCCTGGACAGTTAAATCAGGCTTCCTCAACCTCGGCCCTCCAGGGCGAGAGGGAGGCGCTTTGGGGTTCCCAAACTGTTATGTTGGGCGCGGAACAGAAAGAAGCCATTGCGAGGTTCTGACTTGGACTGAGCAGACATGTTTTCCAGACTCTTTGCACTGTAAATAAGATGCACAATAAAGACACCTTAAAGACAGAGAGGCGTGGAGCGTCATTACTCAAGAGTAGCCGCAAGAACCTCTTACAGTTTTCAAATGCTGTTTTTATTTTTATGTTCATGGTACGGAAGATAAATTTTGAGAAAACAACTGTTAAAACAGTAAACAAGTAACTTTTCCTGATAAAACTGCAGGCTTTTATCATGCCACGTGTTAAAGATTCATTTGATTACTCTAAGACAGGAACGTCCAACTTCCAAGAGACTGTGATCTACTCCCACTATATATAAAAAAAACCTGGCAGTGATCTACCCATCAAAGCTGTTTTGGGGTGAGGGTGAGCCGGAGCTAGGTTGGCAGGGACCAAGCAATGGGAGCTCACTCCATCGCGGGGATTTGAATCGCCGACCTTCTGATCGGCAAGCCCTAGGCTCTGTGGTTTAACCCTTTTAAAGAGTAGTCACTCCCTTTTGAGTTAGCATTTCAAACCATCACCCCTCAAGCTTCATCAGTAATAGTTATACACAAGAACATAAGACCCAAGGGTCAGCAGACTTTTTCAGCAGGGGGCTGGTCCACTGTCCCTCAGACCTTGGGGGGCAGACGCGGACTATATTTTGAAGGGGGGGAATGAACGAATTCCTATGCCCCACGAATAACCCAGAGATGCATTTTAAATAAAAGCACACATTCTACTCATGTAAAAACACACTTATTCCTGGACCGTCCGCGGGCTGGATTTAGAAGGCGATTGGGACAGATCCGGCCCCCGGGCTTTAGTTTGCCTACCCATGAACAAGGTCTTCTGAATTAGGCGAATGGCCCATCTTGTCCAGCATCTTATTCCCACACTGGCCAAACAGATGCCTGTGGGAAATCTGCAAGAAGGACCGAAACACAGGAGCACTTTCCCTTCCTACCATTTCCAGCAATTGTTTTTCAGAATCGTTCATGTCTCTAGCTGTGGAGGCAGAGCATAGCCTTCAAGGCTAGTAGCCATCAATGCCATTTTATCCTCCATGAATATGTTTTAAAGTAATCCATCTTGCAGTTCATACACCAAAAAGTATATAGAAGAAAACATTTAGACTGTCACAGACAGACTGGCATTGCTACCAATGAAGATTTTTACATGGCCAGTGAATGCAGGGGCTGGGGCTGGGATTACTCTGGTTCCCTTAATTCCTGAGCTCTCTATATTCATCCTATCTTCAGAAGAATTCAGTCGTCTGAAATTTGGCAGATCAAAAAACCACACAGAGGTCAAGATCAGGAGCTAGAAGTGTGATTCTCATTTGTTCTCCCCAATATCCACATACACGTAGAGATGAAAAGAAATAGATGGCTTCAAACATTTTATTTAATGATTCCCACTGTCATTTTTCTTGGAGAAGCCAACTGACCTGTTAAAGACATAAGTTTGATGTGAATAAATTGCAAAGCTTGTATGCATTGAAGTTGGTTTTTAAAAAAACTTACAAAAGTGTTGCATTCGCAGATAGCAAAATAGAAAAAAATTCCTTCAGTAGCACCTTAAAGACCAACTAAGTTTTTATTTTGGTATGAGCTTTCGTGTGCATGCACACTTAGTGTGTATCTGAAGAAGTGTGCATGCACACGAAAGCTCATACCAAAATAAAAACTTAGTTGGTCTTTAAGGTGCTACTGAAGGATTTTTTTTCTATTTTGCTTCGACTCAGACCAACACGGCTACCTACCTGTAACTATTCACAGATAGGTTTGCATTAGGCAGGAAGTTAAACTCTAGGTAAATGTGGCGATTTTCGTTTTCAGTGTGTGTGCTAACTGATTACTCATCCCTTGGAAACCTGAGAACTCTTAGTAAATGTGATCCAGGTGTGTGGGGAGAGATGCACCTTGGAAGGAATCATAGGATAAGAGTGCTAAAGGATATGCATATTAAGGTATACATTGCAATGTATCTTAATGCTAAGGATGGGTGAGTATGTCAATTTCAGCATTTCATTTTACAGTGGTACCTCTACTTATGAACACATTCCATTTCGGGGTGCCGTTCGCGCCCCGAAAAGTCCGCAAGTAGAGTGCTGCTACTGCGTGTGTATGAAGTGCAATAGAATGCTTCTGCAAATGTGTGAAGCGCGCAAATCGCTTCTGCACGTTTGTGCGCAGCAAACCTGAAAGTAAACAATTCTGGGTTTGCTGCGCTGCGTTCGTAACCTGAAAAGCCACAACGTGAAGCAAATGTAACATGAGGTATGACTGTACCAATCTTAAGTTGAGTTCTCCACATCAGTGTGCATTTTTTAAAACGCTCTCATGGAAGTTAATTAGCATTTTATTGCATTCCCCCCCCCCCAATACACACATTTCTGTGTGCAATTTTACAAAAAAAACATATTTTGCAATATACTGTATTCTTGTATGTTATTTGCATTTTATGAATACAGTGCAAAATTTGGAGAGGTGCAAATTCCCCCAAAAAGTGCAGCTTTAGAATCCCTGATTAATGCATATTAATGTGGTTTATAGTCCACAAACCCTGAATCCAAGATGAGAAAATAAACTTTCACCATTTTCAGGGTTGTTGTTTTTTTAAAAAGCTGCTTTCTCTGGAAGAAAAATAATCAGATCTTGGTTCTTGCATAGACAGAGTTTTAATTACCTCTGAAACTCCCAAGGTCCCTTATGAGCAGCTTTTCAGAAGTAATCTATTAACAAACAATAGCCTCAGTGCTTGGCAAAAAGAAGAAGAAAAGCAGATGCTATCACTTCTTCTGCCTGTGAGCGCTGCTAGCACCTTCGTACCAGCAATCTGAGTTAATAAACTCTGCTTTTTAGAGCAGTAGATAATCCAGGCATAGATCCACAGTTGCATCTTCGACCCAGAGGGTGCTGGTGGGAATAGGCTGTGGAGCTGTGAGGCTGAATGAGCTCTTTAAAATCAGCCGCAATTTCCTGCAAGTTTCCATTGACATGATATGGATGTGCACATAAATCACTAATACCACAAGGCATGAATACAAATGGACGTGCACATAGAATTAAGCTATGCATTGTGGCTCTGGGAATTCATTGCCAACAGTTTTGAGTGGACAGATCATCTTCTGCAAATTAAAAAGCATTTGCAGGTCAATTTCACTTGTGTGATTCTGATTCCGCTGTCTTGTGAAGTTTGGGATTCCTTCAGTTGTGGGGTAGCCTGGAAATTGGCTATGGGACAAATGACATCTTGTGATAGCTGCATATCTGTGCCCTTGTTTGTCTGACAGGCACACAGAGGACTACAGGTCCAGATTGGGACCCTCATGTGGGATATAAAAAGGTAAAGGACCCCTGTCAGTTAAGTCCCATTGCGAACGACTCTGGGGTTGCGGCTCTCATCTTGCTTTACTGGCCGAGGGAGCCGACGTTTGTCCGCAGACAGTTTTTTCCGGGTCATGTGGCCAGCATGACTAAGCCGTTTCTGGTGAACCAGAGCCATTTACCTTCCTGTCAGAGCAGTACCTATTTATCTACAGAGGAACCTCTGTTTATGAACACCCCAGTTAACGAATTTTCGGTTTACGAACGCCGCGGACCCATCTGGAACGGATTAATTCACTTTCCATTACTTTCAATGGGAAAGTTTGCTTCAGTTTATGAACAGACTTCCGGAACCAATTGTGTTCATAAACCAAGGTACCACTGTACTTGCACTTTGATGTGCCTTCGAACTGCTAGGTTGGCAGGAGCTGGGACTGAACAATGGGAGCTCACCCCGTCGCAGGGATTCAAACCACTGACCTTCTGATCGGCAAGCCCTAGGCTCTGTGGTTTACTATAGTGGGATATAAGGAGCTTTAATTCTGTCACCCTCACACACTGGCTCGCTTCCGGATCAAAACTCCCCTTTGCAATTCCTTTCCCCTATGCAGATGAGGATAACACAATTCAGTTTGCAACCTTAGTTGTGGCAAGGGGGGGTTCAGGACTGGATTTATGTATAAGCTATATAAGCTACAGCTTAGGGCCCCACTCTCTTGGGCCCCCCAAAAAAATTTAAAGGAAAGAAAACTGGATGTATATTTCCAAAATATATGATAAAAAACAAATAAAATAAAACCTACATATAGCAACACTGTTTTGTGTTGTGTCAGCTCCAAGGATGTAAGTACAGTGGAACCTCAGTTTATGAACACCTCGGTTTACGAATTTTCGGTTTACGAACGCCGCGGACCCATCTGGAACGGATTAATTCACTTTCTATTACTTTCAATGGGAAAGTTCCCTTCAGTTTATGAACGCTTCAGTTTATGAACAGACTTCCGGAACCAATTACACCCATGCTTCGGGTTAAGTACACTTCAGGTTGAGTACTCCGCGGACCCGTCTGGAACGGATTAATCCACTTTCCATTACTTTCAATGGGAAAGTTTGCTTCAGTTTATGAACGCTTCAGTTTAAGTACTCCGCGGACCGTCTGGAACAGATTAATCCACTTTCCATTACTTTCACTGGGAAAATTCGCTTCAGTTTATGAACGCTTCAGTTTATGAACAGACTTCCGGAACCAATTGTGTTCATAAACTGAGGTACCACTGTAATGGGCCCTGCCTGCTAGCCTGCTCCCTAAAATATCACTGGTTTGCTCATTTCTATATATAGGGTGTCTACATTCTGCATGTGCAAATGACTTTAGATACCTATTAAGTCCATAAATTACCATATAGCATATATTCAACACAAAAAACAATGACAATTTGCTGTTGACAAAGGACAGCTGGACATATAAAGGGCCCCATTACCTTCAGTAGCTTAGGGCCTCCTCAAACCTAAATCTGGCCCTGGTGGGGTTGGATAAGTAGTACAAACCATCTACCCCACACTAGAGCCCTACTTTGTATCAGACCCATCTCATTCTCTCACACAAGCAATTGGTGAAAACACAGATATGTAGCCAATGTAATGGCTGGTTCAGCCCATAACATTAGTATGATGACTGATCTACACATTAAGGAAAAAAAATTCAGATTGGTGGAGACGTTCCACATTCCTGGTCTAGAAAATTATCCAGAAAGTACATTAAACTATGGGAAAGCACCTGGCTCATGAGACCTTCAATCATATTCTCAGACCTACTTTGTGTTCCATATATTTATCACAGGGAATATGCATCTCAGTGTACAGCTATCAGATGCTGTCCATACACTTATAAAAACAATTCTCCCATCAGGCATCCCTGGGCTGAGCAAACCAGAGGAAACACCCTGTTAAGCCCTCAATTACATTCCTTTTCTCACCTTCAATCCCCTCGCAGACAATAGGTGGTGATACCAAATTCTTTCCAAATATTTGATATACTGAGGGAGGAACTTGTTTAAGGGAGAACCTATTAATGCATTTTTAATCCACATTTAAGCTCACACAAAGATCCTGAATATTGATGTGGCGATTTCAATTCCAAGTAAGCTGGGCATATCATTCCATCCTTACATCATTCAAAACAGACAACGATGCAATGTAGAAAATAAATATATGCATATGAAGAATAATGAATTGTTGTAATGACAAAATAGGTATTTTGTCCTTATTCCCCTAAGGGAAATTCGATTCACACCTTGAAACAATGTTCTGTCTAGTCCTCTGATTTATTTTCTTAATAGCTGGTATCTCATATAATTTAATTCCATTCTTCCTCCACCCCCAACTATTCACTAAGACAGGGCTGGGGTTTTCAACTCAAGGACTGCATTCCCTTGTGGAGGGAAGGGCCAAAGGCAAAATATTGAATGGGTCCAAAGTGGGCAAGCAACGGATGTGGACTTCACATATGGACATCAGGCAAGTATCCATACACATTTGCAATCCCCTCTCTGCCCTCCATCCAGACAAGCAAGAGTCATCTGAGTTCAAAAACGCATTCCAGCCAAGGAAAAAGACCCCTATAGGGTGCAAAGCAAGGCAAGGCAGTCCTGAGAGCCACACAGAGAGGCTTGGAGGGTTCGCCTTCTCTGTACTAGGGCAATGTTGGATGCGAATTTTCCCTGGCAGCAAATTGTCCAGTAGCACCTTAGAGACCAACTAAGTTTGTTCTTGGTATAAGCTTTTGTGTGCATGCACACTTCTTCAGATACACTGAAACAGAAGTCACCAGACCCTTATATATAGCGGGAGGGTGGGGTTTTTCTCACAAGGGTAGTAGGAGATGGGTGATTGACTCAATGGGTATGATAAACCTAACGATTTACCTTACCCATTGAGTCAGTCACCCATCTACTACCCTCGTGAGAAAACCCCACCCTCCCACTATATATAAGGGTCTGGTGACTTCTGTTTCAGTGTATCTGAAGAAGTGTGCATGCACACGAAAGCTTATACAGTGGTCCCTCGACTTACAAACTTAATCCGTTCCGAATGCACATTCGTAGGTCGAAAAGTTCAGAAGTCGAAATGCGGTTTCCGATAGGAAAAAAAATATCTGGAAAAATTCGTAAGTCGAAAAAAACGCATGTAAAAATTCATAAGTCGAGGAAACTGCATTTAAAGCCGCCAACAGTTTCCGTTCGGATGTAGAAAAATTCGTAAGCATGCGGCCATTTTTCCCGTTTGTAAGTCGAAACCTACGGATGTCAAGTAATTCGTAAGTCTAGGGACCACTGTACCAAGAACAAACTATACCCAGAACTCATAGAAAATGTCCTTAAAGTTATCTGCACCCTTCTCCTGTTTCTTGATGAATGATACATAACAGGCAAGGGCTGATAATAAATCTGTCCTGAACATTGGGGAAAGAGGCAAGAACTTGCCAGAACTTGCTCATACAGGTCTTCTGCATTTACCTTCTTACAATTACCCTGTGGCTGAGGGTTGTATGTGTTCTTCCTTTAAGAATCCATGGGCTGTGCTAAGTCCCTGAGCTTCCTTTGCTCCTTGGTTGCCTCAATAGTCCATTTACAGCAAATGAAGGTTGTCTGAAGAGCACTTGAAAGTGATGTATGTGTGTGTGTGGGGGGGGGTTATTCATCCATTTAACTTATTTTATTTTACTTAGGGTGGGGCAGGAATTCTCCTTTTTATAATATTTCAGGATGAGTACTTTTACTCAACTTAAAAAGAAATATTTTTGATGCATTAAAAAGATTATGTTATGCACGCTTTTATTATTGTAAGATACTACGAGATGTTTTCGTGGGGAGCTGCAAATAAATGTGTGGGGTTTTTGTTTGTTTGTTTATTTTCAACAATTCACTCTGCAGCTCTGAGGTAGAGCTTCCAGGGAATTTCAACCAAGTTCTCAAGCACCCCTCAAAAGAGAATGAAAAATGACAGTGTATGAATAGGACATGAAGGCAACAGGCCTTGGGTCTGGTTTGGAGAGAACCAGCAACTGGAAACAAGGCCCCAAGAGCAATTGGGATCTGAAGGCAACCAGAAGGAAGGACTGGAGAACAAGCTGGCAGTAAGGACCAAAGAAAAGCAAGATGTACTATTTCAGGCATCCCCGAACTTCTGCCCTCCAGATGTTTTGGACTACAATTCCCATCATCCCTGACCACTGGTCCTGCTAGCTAGGGATCATGGGAGTTGTAGGCCAAAACATCTGGAGGGCCGCAGTTTGGGGATGCCTGTACTAGATGGAGCCAGCTCTTGCTGCTCATGAAAGACTTAGTTGGAAAATGAAGTCCTTTATACTTCTTCTTGCTCAAGGGGAGCCAATGGGAAGCCTGGGTGGGTGGGACCAAGCCAGAATTGGAAGGATCTTCCCTAAAAAGCTATAGTTCTGCAGTTCCCCACACGGGGCAGTTGCCCATAGATCCAGCCAGAAAGTACTTTACGAAGAAGTTGCAGTTATGCAGCTTACCACATGAGGCAGTGGCCAGCTGTTCTTTGCTGTTGTTTAGTCGTGTACGACTCTTTGTGACCCCATGGACCAGAGCACGCCAGGCACTCCTGTCTTCCACTGCCTCCCGCAGTTTGGTCAGACTCATGTTGGTGGCTTCGAGAACACTGTCCAACCATCTCGTCCTCTGTCGTCCCCTTCTCCTTGTGCCCTCAATCTTTCCCAACATCAGTGTCTTTTCCAGGGAGTCTTCTTTTCTCATGAGGTGGCCAAAGTATTGGAGCCTCAGCTTCACGATCTGTCCTTCCAGTGAGCACTCAGGGCTGATTTCCTTCAGAATGGATAGGTATGATCTTCTTGCAGTCCATGGGACTCTCAAGAGTCTCCTCCAGCACCATAATTAAAAAGCATCAATTCTTCAGTGATCAGCCTTCTTTATGGTCCAGCTCTCATTCCATACATCACTACTGGGAAAACCATAGCTTTAACTATTCGGACCTTTGTCGGCAAGGTGATGTCTCTGTTTTTTTAACTTGGCTAATAGCTGTTGATAGACCTATCTGCTATAATTTTTTTCTGATCCCATTGGGTGATTGTTATATTATTATTATATTTATTTATTTATACCCTGCCTTTTTTACCTCACAGAAACTCGAGGCAGCTTACAGATAAAACGGGAACAGATAAAAGCATAGGTGACAGCTACATCTTGTGGCAGAGATTTTTTTTATTAATCATAAGAAATTATAAATTGTTTTCTATCACTCAATCTCCCCCTTGCCTGCTGCCCATAAAGAAATCAAACATCTATTTGTCAATATTAAGCTAATGAACTCTTTCTCCTACTGTATTTCAAGGGTTGGGTTCAGACTGTGTTGGTTAGAAAAGCTGGCATCCCCGTATCACCCACAAACTCAAAGCAAATGCTGTTTATCCGAGGAGTGGGATTTTGAGCCCCATGAGCAGCACAAGAGGGCAGGTAACAGACGGCCCATTTGGAGTGATTTATTTCCAGCCTCTGGCAAGATCCAATTATTCGTTGCCTTTTGTTTTCCTGTTGGAGTTGTGCTGTTCTAACAATCTGTCAGGGATCATTTTTCAATTGAATAAGCCCCTGACCCCCCACATTCAATTACTAATCAGATACATACAGCCCCATCGGTAAACCTGCCAAGAGGACTTAGTATTTATTGTGCCAACAGAAGAAGCTCTATCACTTCAAGCAACTGAAGGGATGATGCAAACACGCCCAGGTTACATCACTAGGGATCGACACCATGGGAGGTGTCCAACCATCCTTTCAGTTCCACAAGCGGAGAGGAGGAGTCAGCACTCAGGTTTACTCACCCTGTCGCTCTTGACACTTAAAGCCTTGTTCAGGTATTGACTGAACACATGGAAGGTTAAGCCTGTCCCAATATCCCTGAGTAGACCAGATGCTGAAGAAGAGGTTTCTTTAAAAGTGTGTTTAAAAATGACACACCGTGTGCAAATGAGCTTTATGAGCTGAACCACTTTGTGATTTTATTTTTAAGTGCCCATGGAAATTAATTAGCATTTTGGGGTGAATTTAATATACACATGTTTGCAGGGATGCGGGTGGCGCTATGGTCTAAACCACTGAGCCTCTTGGGCTTGCCGATTGGAAGGTTGGCGGTTCAAATCCCCACAACGGAGTGAGCTCCTGTTGCTCTGTCCCAGCTCCTGCCAACCTAGCAGTGTTTCTCTGCACTCTGGTTTCTGTCACGGTGTCCCGTTGTGCCAGAAGTGGTTTAGTCATGCTGGCCACATGAGCCGGAAAGCTGTCTGTGGACAAATGCCTGAAAGTGAGATGAGCACCGCAACCCCATAGTCCCCTTTGACGGGACTTAACCGTCCAGGAGTCCTTTACCTTTTTTTATCTTACACATGTTTGCAGTGCTTTTTTTCCTCTCTAAAAAAATGTTTAGGAGTACTCTCATTTTGACTCAAGAAAACCACCATTTTATTGTTCAAATCAGGAAAAATAAATGCAGTAAATGGACAAAAGTACAAAGATTCACAAAGTGTTTAGGGGTATGTGTCCCCCTGCCCCCAGAAAAAAAAGCACTGCATGTTTGTATGCAATTATGTCCAAGTGTCCCCTAGTACAATGCATTTTTGTATGCTATTTTCACCAATATATGCACTTTTATGGACACTTCACCCCAGTATGCATTGCATGGCTGGAAACCACAGGATGGGGATAGCGCTCTTGTGCTCAAATCCTGATTCTAGGTTTCCTACAGGTATGTAGCAGGACACTATGAGAACAGGTTGCTGGATTAGATGGGTGATTGGCCTGATCCAGCAGGTATTTCTTAAGTTCTTATGAAAGACGCATTAAAAAACAGAACAGAAACACCACTGTTATAAACAATGAATCTAACACAATAAACACACACACACACACCCCTCAGAAAGACACTGGGGATTCTGGAGCCACCAATTCAGTCATTCATTAAGACCTGCAATTTCGGGGCAATCTTCTTTATGTAAGCTTCCATTGAGCTTTATGTAAGCTTCCATTGAAGGAAACATCATCATCATCAACAACAACAACAACAACAGAGAAATAGATTTAGGAGGAGGATGTGGAACTCTAAGATAACATGAATTACAGGCATTTAAGCTTACTTTCTGGAGTAATATAAGGTTCTGAACTCAATGTGTGGCTGTTGGGTGATCTGAGTTTATGCATCCTTTTGACAATCAAATATTCTTGTGATAAAAGTTCCTGGAGTATGACTCAAACAGTGGGTGCATATTTTTCAACTGTCTCTGTTTACCACAGATAGGAGTACTTTTTGAATGAAACACCACACACACACACACACAATTTTGATGTGATCCCATTTATTCTTGGGAATAGACTTCACTTGTGGTTTCCAGCAACTGGCATTCTGAGGCATTCTGCCTCTTACAGTGGAGGAACAAGATAGTCATCCTGGCTAGTCACAACTGATAACCTTAACCTCCATGAGAGTATGGAGTAGTGGTTAGAGTGCTGGATGAAGTTTCAAATCCCCAATCAGCCTTGAAGCCGACTGGGTGACTTTGAGTCTGTACACCACATTGATTGAACTCTTTGGAGAAAACATGGGATAAACGTAATAAATAACACTAATAAATTGTCTAGTCTTTCTCTAAAGCCATCAAAGTTGGTGGCCATCACTACTTCTTGTGTAGCAAATTTAATAATAATAATAATAATAATAATAATAATAATAATAATACAGGTGAAACTCAGAAAATTAGAATTTCATCGAAAAGTGCATTTATTTCAGTAATGCAACTTAAAAGGTAAAACCAATATGTGAGATAGATGCATGACATGCAAAGCAAGATATGTCAAGCCTTTATTTGCTGTAATTGTAATTATTTGTCGTTAGGTGGGTCAATTATAAATGGAATGTTATTAATGAAATGTAATAGCAATGTTTATTTTTGTTTATTTTGTATTATTGTAATTATTTGTTTTATTACTGTGGAATTTCCAAAAGAAAGCATTTGTAAAAATAAAAATAATAAGTTGTATTACTGAAATAAATGCCCTTCTCGACAATATTCTAATTTTCCGAGTTTCACCTGTAATAATAATACCCTGCCCATCTGGCTGGGTTGCTCCAGCCACTCTGGGCTGCTTCCAAAACATAATACAATGTCTAACATTAAGAATCTTAAAAACGTCAAACATTTAAAACTTCCCAATTAAAAATGTCTTCTAAAAGTTGTGTGATTCTTTATCTCCTTGACATCTGAAGGGAGGGTGCCACTGCCGAGAAGGCCCTCTGCCTGGTTCCCTGTAACTTCACTTCTTGTGGTGAGGGAACCACCAACAGGCCCTCATAGCTGGACCTCATTGTCCATAGTTCAATGGTGCACTGTGTGAAGAAGTACTTTCTTTGGTCTGTCCTGGTTTTTCAGGGATATCCATAAGTTCTAATGTCATGAGAGAAGGAGAAGAACTTTATCCACTTTCTCCACATGCCTCTATCATGTCTCCTCTTCCCTTTTCTCTCAAGTAAAAAGCCTCAAATGTTGCAACTTTTCCCCACAGAGGTGTTGCTCGATCCCTTTCCTCATTTTGATTGTCATTTTTGGAACCTTTTTCCAGCTCAACATCTCCATTCTGTGGTGAAGCAGCTAGAACTGTACACATTATTCCAAGTGAAGTGAGTTTGCTGTAGATATCTGTAACTCTCAGGGCCAGAAATGCAAATACTTTTTTTTTTAAGGTTTAAGTGGACCTCACACATGAAAGCAGATCCTGAGTTATTTAAAGAGAAACAAGGCTCAAACAGCTGACTTACGATCAGCTCTCATTTGTTCTGACACAAATGACAGGATACAAAAACATTTGCTAGGAGAAGCCAATTGTACAGGAAATTCAAGAAGACAGAGGGGAGGGAGCGATTGCAATTTTAATACACAAAGCCCTTCCTGTTGTCCTTTTATCCTCCCTCATTGATCTGGGAGGAAGATATTTTATATTACTTGCTAAATATGAGGGGAGGGAGCTTATTCTTGCAAATATCTGTGCACCTAATCGTGATGAACCACATTTATCTTTTTAAAAACAGTTGTGTCATTATCTCAGGTATTGATCTCTTCCCCTCTTATTTTAGCTGGTGATTTTAATGAGTTTTTCCAATCCAAAAGACATTGTAAAAGTGCAGCCCCACCTTCTAAGTCCAGGTCTTTAATTGAAGGTTAGGTGGAGGATTTGGAAATGAAAGGCATTTTTGGACAACTCTCAATCCAAATAGCAGAAATAATAATAATACTCTAGGGTTGAAACTTGTATTGAAAGATGGAAGAACCATAAGGAGAGGGACCAGGATCCCTGCCTTGGCAGAGGGTTAGACTAGATGACTTCTAAGGTCATATTCATTTTTGTGACTATGCCAAACAAGTAGCACCTTGGCAGCAAAAATGAACAGATATATGAGTCATTGGGTTACCTCTTCCCCAATATGGGGAAATATGTTTTATTTCTCATTATAGTATACCAATTATTTCCAAATTTGCATCTTTACATAAAAATAAGCTTACATAAATCCATGTCCTCTTTTTTTGGTGAAGAATATAGTAAGGATTGCCAAATCTGCCGATTTCAGCTTCCCACAGTTCCTCAATTTTTTCCATTTGATTCTCCACATTTGCACAGCAGTTTGATTTAAACACACACACACAAGTTCTCTTGAAAATGTATCAGCATTGGAATGCAAATGATCCATTTTGTTTCTTCTGCTGCCTAGAGGCATTTCTTCATTTTGGAAATGGCAGATCAGCTCTAACAATTTGAACGGTGAGCTCTTTTGCCAGCCTCTGGGCTCCAAGATACAGTTGCCAGCCCAAACCCAAACTTGATTCTGTTTCGTTTTCAGATTTTTAAACAACTCTGATTTATGTGTATGTGTTGTTTTAATGATTGGGTTGGGGGTGGATTTTGATTTTAAAATATAATTGGATTTGATTAAAATAAAAAAAAAAAAAATGCAAGACCATTTTCAGGACCAGGATCCATCCTTTCAGAGTGCAAGAAGCCAAGTTACAGGGAACCAGGCAGAGGGCCTTCTCGGTAGTGGCACCCACCCTGTGGAACACCCTCCCACCAGATGTCAAAGAGAAAAACAACTACCAGACTTTTAGAGGACATCTGCAGGCAGCCCTGTTTAGGGAAGTTTTTAATGTTTAATAGATTACTGTATTTTAATACTTCTGTTGGAAGCCGCCCAGAGTGGCTGGGGAAACCCAGTCAGATGGGCGGGGTATAAATATTTATTTATTTATTTATTTATATTTAAATAAACTTCATCTTAAAGAAAGAAACCTTGTAAATACTCAGCTTCCCAGTGTGGGTTGGGATGTGTTATGATTTAGTACAGTGGCAGGGAAACCTTTTGATTGACTGATGGGAAGCCTGCACCCCTGCAGCTATTGTTTAATTCCCACCATCCAGGGGCGTACTCAGGATCAAAACTAGGGCGGGGGGGCGGGGGCAAGCCATGGTCGTTCAGGTTGTGACATTTCAGCACGGAAAAGGCGAATGAAACCAAAATTTTAAGAAAATTATATATAATTATAGCAGTGCTTTATTATGGTAGTTGTTACAATTATTTGCTTGAATTTATATATATATATATATTCTAGTTACATGTCTTATACTAATATCATTTTTCTTGGGTTTGAAGAAAACTTGTTCAAAACTTTCGTTTCAATCAAGTCCTGATTTTCCTTGAAGAATTTCCAATGGATGCTCATCAAACACAACCTAGTCAGTCTGTCCTCTCCCATTGTACTTCTGAGCCAGGTCTTTACCCTTTAAAATTTAATTTTCTACACAAATTACTTAACTTACCTTTTTGGAATCAGTTTCTTATATCCATTTAGGCAGCCTCAATGTCTTCTAAATGTAAATAAGAAGGTAAACTAATAGCGGGCGGCTCAGTTTAGCGGCGGGCGGGTCAGTTTAGTGACACGGAACTCACTAGACCCCTCTAGAAGATTCGCTCTTCTCTCTGCTAGAGCCCGCTAGGGACCTCTCCCTCCCTTGAATCCCAATGGCTGGCTGACATAGATTCCTCTACCAGTCGCTAGGTGGCTCTAGATACTTCTCGGTTTTTACACCATTTCAGTGTGGTAAACAACTGATTATTCGCCATCACCCTACCTCATTTTGTTTCGTTTCATCACTTTATAACCTTTTCTTTTCTTGGGGGCAGCTGCCCCCCCTGCCCCTTGCTGGGTACACCCATGCCACCATCCCTGACCATTGGCCATGCTGGATGCAGCTGATGGGATCTAGAATTCAGCACCAACCCTGGTAGAATAGGGACTGTGTCTGATTACGATGTCCACTCATTTGAGATCCTATGCTCACACAGCTGTATGTGCATTCACCCCTTCACAGGTGTTCTGCCAATTGTGTACATCTTCAGGGCAGGTGAAGTGTGCACAGTTGTGGACAGTCCTAGTCCCTTTTGCTTGAAGAGTCTCAACATAGGGAGGAAAACATCTGCATAGGGCTCAGGCCTTTCTCATGCACTGCCCATCTCTAGCTCTCAATTCCCTCCAGGCTGAAGCATGTGCTTTTAGTAGTGGAGCTTCACAGCTGCTCACACACACACACACACACACACACACACCCAACACACCCAAGACACACACCATCATTAGATTTCTTCTCACCCTCTGCCTTTGACCTACAAGTGTCAGCACAGAAAAAATCCTCCTTGCCAGCAAATTAGCGGAATAAGTCAAGGTGCCTTAGAGACTGCAGAAAGCAAGTAATTAGCACAGATTTCGTTAAGACATAGTTACCAAGTTAAAGCCAATTTCAATTGTGCATGTAAAGAGTTTTATGATATAATGTCAAAAACCAAAGATGTATTGAAATATATTAAAACTATTAACGAGGGCAATTTTAGCATGAATTGATGCTTGTGATAATTGCATTTTATAATGGAATGCAGAAATGTACACTAGAGGGAAAGAAAACATGAGTCTATGATGGAAACTGTTTCCCTAAAGTATCCCTTAAAAGAATGCACTTTCCTCTTCAGTCCATCTATCACAGGATGTTAACTGAACAGTCTTTGTCTATTTCTGATTGCTAATGGCCCAAATTTAATTTGCTGCTATTAAAATGCAGGTGAAGAATGTGCCATTATCATAATGATAGCTTTCCATCTCAAACACACAATCCTTCAACACACATACCTTCCACAGCAAACTATTTTTGTTCTGTCCATCGCTAGTAAATGGATAAGTTTACAGACCGAAAGAAGGTCTGATATGGGCATTAGATTGTGGGTATAATATTGAGTTTGATTCATGGATAAGATTGTGGAATGAAAATTTGAAATTTACAGTGTGTATGGCATTAAAAGAAAATGTAATGAAGATGATGTATAGATGGTATTTTACACCAGTAAAGTTAGCTAACATGTATAGAATGAGAGATAAAACATGCTGGAAATGTAAAGAATCAGACTGTGACTTTCCCCATATGTGGCAGATCTGTGATAAAGTAAAAACATTCTGGGAATTGATCTATAATGAACTAAAAAAGATGTTTAGATACACCTTCCCCAAAAAACCGGAAGCATTTTTGCTAGGTTTGATGGGAAAGGAAATTGTGAAGATAGACCAAAGACTGTTTATGTACACCACAGTTGCAGCGAGAACTTTATTGGCCCCAAAGTGGAAGTTACAGGAAGTACCTACTATTGCAGATGAAGATGATGGACTTTGCAAAACTTGCCAGACTGACCTGCAGGATTCAAGACCAGGACAATAAGAAATTCCAAAGCGATTGGAGTAAATTTATTGTATATTTGAATGATAATTGCAACAACTTGAAGACACTAGCAGGATTGAAAATAATAATAATAATTTTATTATTTATACCCCGCCCATCTGGCTGGGTTTCCCCAGCCACTCTGGGCGGCTTCCAGAAGGATATTAAAACACAATAATCTATTAAACATTAAAAGCTTCCCTAAACAGGGCTGCCTTCAGATGTCTTCTAAAAGTCTGGTAGTTGTTTTTCTCTTTGACAAATAATAATAATTTATTATTTAATCTTACAATGTGGACAATAGGTTAAAGATTTAAATTGTGTGATTGGATTTGAAATGGAATACCTGCTGAAGGGAAGGAGGGAAGTCGTATGCTCGGCAGAGCAGAGAGTTTTTGTGTTTGGTATTGTAATGTTGAAATGTTTAAGGAGGAAAATAATAAAAAGTTATTTAAAAAAAGAAAGAAAGAAGATCCTCTAATTCACCTATTGCCTTTGGGAAACTGAACCTGCTGTATACATAATAATACTCTTTTCTGTCACTAGTTGTCACTGTAGCACTGTTTACACAGCTAACACAGCATCTAGTGGCAAGCCACCACAATTAGCTGCTAGAAAGAAACACAGAGGCTTCCTATGGAAAGGGCTAGTCTTTTATTTAATCTCTTGTGACAGGAATGGAGTTTCAGGTGGGAAACTTCAACAGGTTTATAGATGAAACTCTTTTACACAATCGAATGATTATGCAGGAAGCAAAACAGAAGAGGACAATTATGTGGGAGGACTTTCATTAGGAAACAGATTGCTTTGAAGGGTGGTAGGAGGCATTCCCAACCCCCATAGCTTCGGAGACAAACAATCAGGCCCACACATAAGACAGAGAATTTAAACAAATCCGCATGATCCTATAAACTCACTCAAAGTGGCTTTCATTATTCTCCGGGTGATGTCACTGTAATGCTCAGGAGTTCTGGACAGAATAAAATGAGACTAAGTTTGAAAGCAAAAGCAGCGTGACACAATTTGAGTGCTGGAGGCTAGGAATAACAAAACCAGCAATGTTGTGTAAGACCCAATGCATAACGTTGAAAAGGCAGGAAAAAAAGAGAAGGGACCAAAACTGTGTGTCCCTCTCTGCCTGGCTCTCCAAGGAATGGGCAGCATGCAATGCTTGTCTAAGCTGCCAAAGATGTCTATAAAATTTGCCACACTGGCATTCGAAATGTCAACACCTTTCATCCTTCCTGATGTAGTCTGCCTTCATGCCCTCTCACACCTTTTGCTCTTCTGTTTCTCCATCTGCAGTCACCCGGCTTGTTGTGAGGCGCATGCTAATACTGTCAGAGTCTCTGGCACCCAGACATTTAATTTAAATAACATGCTTTGAGTGTGTTACTGTGTGCTTCTTTTCCTAAGCCTTCGGGGGACACAGGCTTTTGTCTTCTTTGAGATTTCCCCTGAAAACCAGATCTGTTAAAGAAAGGGAAGGGAAGAGGGGGTGTAAAAAGAAAGCTTGGGCTGAGTTAAATCATAGGTCCACCTAAGCCAATATTGTGTACACTGACTGGCAGTGGCTTTCCAGGGTTTTGGACAAGAGTCTCTCTCTCTAGAGATGCCAGGAATTGAACCTGGAACCTTCTGTATGCAAAGCAGATGCCCCACCAACTCCAATCAGCATGGCTGAGTTCTTCAGAATGTCTCTGACTGTTCTTAAGAGCCATGCTTGGTGGAGGGGGTGATGTCAAAATGAGTTCTGCCAGCAACCTATTAAATATATTGGTTCATGATCCTGCTGACAGTATATCACCCGATATCATCGGTTCCCTTGATATTGCTGCCTGAAAAATCACCAAAGGAGGAAATTTTCACTTTGAAGTGGCCACAGATTTTGATCAGAGCAGGGACGCTGGGGCTGAAAATGTTTAAACCTTTTCTCCTGCACTTCTTTCCCATTCTCAACCCCCCTCTACTGTGACAAAAAGCTGCTACAATCCCTATAACTCAAACTCAGTTAGGATGAATTATTTTCGAACTTTTTGCAATCCCTCTTTATTTTTTAACCACTCCGAATAATTGGGTGTCATCAGTGCCGGATTCATGTATAAGCTAAACAAGCTATAGCTTAGGGCTCCACTCTCTTGGGCCCCCCCAAAAAATGTAAAAGAAAAAACAACTGGGTGTACATTTCCAAAATATAAGGCAAAAAACAAATAAAACAAAACCTACATATAGCAACAGTGTTTTGTGTTGTGTAGACTCCTATGATGTAAGTCATGGGCCCTGCCTGCTAGCCAGTTCCCTAAAATATCACTGGTTTGCTCATTTCTATATATAGGGTGCCTGCAATTCTGCATGTGCAAATGGCTTCAGATACCCATTAGGTTCATAAATTACCATATAGCATATATTCAACACAAAAAAAACAGTGACAATTTGTTGTTAACAAAGGACAACTGGACATATAAAGGGCCTCATTACCTTCAGTAGCTTAGGGCCTCATCAAACCTAAATCTGGCCCTGCGTGTCATCCTCAAACCTGGCCATCTGGCTGCTGACCCCTTACTGAACATAATTGTTTGCCCAGGCAGATACCCCCCCTGAGAACAATAAAACACACATGGCCACAACTTTATATTAAATTTCAGATGTAGGAAACCTTGGCTTAGGCATGGGGCGTATATCCCTCACAGTACCACAGCTGGGGCATTGAGGCTCAGCAGGGTTAATCAGATCAGAGGGGGCACTGCAAAACACATATTTCACAGCCAGCCCCGCCCCTCTCCACGCAGATTTGGGAAGTTCACTGACAACCTTTCAGCGTATGGCCAGTGACTCCCTTCACTGAACCCTGAAAACGCCGTCACAGGGGTGTGTGTGTCACCACTTCATGCCCCCCCCCATAGGAATAATAGACTTAAGGATTCCGCCCAAGGCCTAAAATGGCCAAAGTTGTGACAATTGCTATGGGGAAGGTGAAACCTATGGAGCAGGGGAAATTCCTTCCCAGCTCTTCAACAGCAACCATCATAAAGAATGTAGCAACGCCAATGATCTGGAAGAAAATTGGTTAACATGCAAGAAAACATGAGATCAGAGGGAGGGAGGGTGGACAAAGCTCTGGAGGAGACTGTGCGCCGAGCGCTGGCTCCACACCCCCATTTAAGCCATCGGTGTGGACCTGAGTGAAGCCTGCTCACTCTCAGTCTGCTCTCATGACCCCGCCCCCAGCACCGCTGTGGTAGAATTATTCACAGTGGAGTTTGGTGGGAACCAACAACGCTCCGTGATGCCGGGAGGCAGGCCAGCTAAAGCCAACCAACGTGACTCCCAGAAGATCGGGGGTGCTGTGCGCCGGGCTGCAAATGGCTCCCACCTCCGATGGGTGAGTGGTTATTTTTGAACAAACTAAAAAGCATGTTCAGCTTACATACATTCATACCTGTGGGGTAAGAAACCATTGCACTTTCTTCTACTGGCTGCTTCTACAGGCCACAGAATGCACCTGCTTCAGCAATGTGAACTTACCTCAGCAGAATTTCTCCCCCCCAAAAAGCACACCCCAAAATACACAAACTGAAACACAGCTGTCCTTCAAAGTTTTAAGTTTCTGAATTTTGTGGCACAGTTCTACGACTGCCAGCCCCCACCCCACTCCCAATGTTTACAAAGGTGAGTATATTAGGGGAAAGTGTGCCTTGAGTTGCATTAATTGTTGAAGACAACATACACTAATGGGTCATATTAGGTAAACCTGCTTGCAGAAAAAAATGTGTGTAAAAAGTGCACCCACTAATACAATTGTGTGCAATTTCAAAATAAGCAACTCAAACTTCTGCAGAAAATGTGGTGAGCTGGAATCAATACTGGCAACATGAGAAATCCAAACTGACAAGATGTGTCTATCCCCAGCTACTGTTGTTGCAGACACCTTCTGGAGGTGAAAAAATATTGCATGGAAAACTTGGATTGAATGGGAAATGGAACTCTTATTCCCACCCACCCACTACTGGAGTAGCTGTCAATGAACCAAATTAAATGGTTGCTTTTCATTGGATTTCAGAATGCAAATTCTGTTTTGACGACATTGGCTCTTGTTATAGACTGTTATTTCCATATGATGGTAAAGCAGGCCTCTCTGCCATCAGTTTAGACAACTTCTAACGACGCCTCTCATGCAAATCACCTCTAAATGCCTCTTCAGTCCCCCTATTTCTTATCTCATGCACACCTTCAGTGTGCTTTAAATGACACATCAACCCACTCATGAAAGCTGACATTTTCAAACTGGATTTCTAAATTGTAAAATATGGGGCATGTGACTCCCCGAAAATCAGATGAAATCAAGTTACTATTGCAAATGTTAAAATTACCATTTATATTTATTTGAAAAAATTAAAGCACTCTTCTGATACAATTGGGTAAAAAATAATAATGTGGGCGCGGGGAGAGACCAGGTTGACCATAAACATGTAAAGACATAATTTAAACTTTGCTGGCTCAGTGTCTCAATGCATTTGAAATATTAAAAGTGACATTAACATCAGAAGAGCGAGAGGTTTCAAATCATTACAAGGAGGCAATCTGTGCTGTATATCCAGACAGGCAGCTTGTCTTCTTTTATGTCATTAAGAAAGCCAAAGTGTCTATAAAACACAGAGAGCAGAATATACTTCTCGGGGAACGATGTATTTGTAAAAGTGCATTGCTACATTTGTCTCTTCCATTTCTGCCAGGAGCATGGGGAAATGCTTGGAGGGCTGTAAGGATTTCAAGGCAGCAAAAAAATAGTTCAGGCTTGCTCTCTCTCATGCGAAAGGCACACCCAGAAGTCATCTGTGTGACATGGCTTAGCCTAGATGGGAAGGGTCATAGCTCCATGGTAGAGCTTCTGCTCTGCATTCAGAAGGTTCCTAGTTCAGTCCCCTGCCTAAAACCCAAGAAAGCCACTGCCAGTCCACGGGGAAAAATCTGAGCTAGTGTTCTGAACTGGCAGGACACTGAGGAAGGGAAAGAGGATCCTGGCAAGGGATGTAGCCATGACTGGTACACACTGGAACAAGCTGAAGATGGGGAATAGGAAGCTGGGGACTTAGGAGGTACTCAAGGGACATCAGAGGACCATTCAAGAAGAAGAAGAGAAGAGTTTTGGATCTGATATCCCGCTTTATCACTACCCGAAGGAGTCTCAAAGTGGTTAACAATCTCCTTTCCCCTCCTCCCCCACAACAGACACCCTGTGAGGTGGGTGGGGCTGAGAGACTTCAGAGAAATTGTGACTAGCCCAAGGTCACTCAGCAGCTGCATGTGGAGGAGCGGAGACACGAACCCGGTTCCCCAGATTACAAGTCTGCCGCTCTTAACCACTACACCACACTGGCTCTCATTGGGGCTTACTTCAGAGCATGCCAGGGTTCAGGACAGCTAGCTGGACCTGTGGTCTGAGTCTATGGATGGAAGAAGGCAGCAATTTCACCCCAATCACAATTAGGGATGTGCAGACCTCCACTTCTGATCCAGGCCCCCAATCTGGGGCTGCACATTGAACTGACCTAACCCTGGCCAGTCCAGGGACCACTTGCCCCACCCCAGATCCAACCCTGAATAAATTCTGGGGTGGGGGCTAATGTTCAATTAGGTTTTCTGAAAACCCTAATTAAACATATGGTTTTTGGGGGGGGGGGAGTGGAAGGAGATGCTGTCTCTTCTCCACCCTACCCAAGAGAGAGCAGGGGTGGGGGGGCCAGTGAGGTCAATCCTGCAAAGAAGCACCTGCTACCTTGCAGAGTCAAGCCCTCTTCTCAACAGCTGTTGAGCAGAGGATTCAGTCTTGTGGAGTGTTACTTCAGGAGTAGGTCACTGGGAAGGAAGAAGAGGCAGGTGTTGGGTGGAAGGAAGAAGAGGTCAGGTGGGAAGGTGATTGTTGAAGGAGCACCCTGCACTCAGCATTCAAAGGCATGCACTGGCCAACTTCTCCCAGGAAGATGTAGCCAGTGCAGTAGGTCCTTCCTTGTAATCACCTAGGCCTTCTCCCCTCTTCTCCTGCCTGAACTCCTAATGCCTACCTCTACTTCCTGCCTGATGTTCTACCTGCTGATAGTCCTGAATCACCCTGAGTTGCCACGGCTAACCAGTGGTGATCTGGAGCTGTCTCCACCCAACTTGGATGAAGCTCAAATTTCCTCAAATGTGGCCAATTTGGTTTGGGCTTCAGAAGAATCAAGAGCACGGCCAGAGTTACAATGAATGCTGTTTCTGTTCTGCTAGTCTGCAAATACTCTAATTCATCTCATTTCCCACCATTTAATATAAGTTATGTAACTTAGGTAACTATTTATATAACTTGCATTCATTTCAAGGTAAAGAAAGTGTCAAAACAATGTTTAAAAAGTCACAATCTTGCATTTGCAGACCAAAACCCGAATAATGGTGGGAATGCATACAAATCAAAATTCACTCCAGTGATCTGCATTTCTGGCAACCGAGAAACATGCAATCTGCAGCAATTTCTGCTTCCTTTTCAGCTTCCCTCGGAATTCTCTGGCATTTGTAGGTCTGACTCAGTATAAAGCAATTTCCTGTGTCCCTAAACTCCTTGCTGAGAATATCACAGTAATCTCTCTATCCTTTAGTTGTCTCACTTTGGTACCCTCTCCTCTGAACAGTTCTCTGCTGCTGAGATCATTCACTTCTCCCAGTGCACTAGTAAAGTGGTGCCCTGACTTTAAATCCATTCTCCGGCTTTTTATTCTCTCCAAGATTCAGCGCAGGTTTCTTCTCCTTTCAAAATGAAATGAAATAAATGTATTTAATCAGACAAACCAAGAATGGTACATTACATGCAATACAAATAAGACAACAATAACATAACACAGAGGTTGGATGGCTACCTGTCAGGAATCCTTTAGCTGTGATTCCTGCATTGGAGGGTGTTGTTATCCTTTGGGTCCCTTGTTGTTTAGTCGTTTAGTCATGCCTGACTCTTCATGACCCCATGGACCAGAGCACGCCAGGCACTCCTGTCTCCCACTGCCTCCCAAGGTTTGGTCAGACTCATGTTGATGGGTTCAAGAACACTGTCCAACCATCTTGTCCTCTGTTGTCCCCTTCTCCTTGTGCCCTCAATCTTTCCCAGCACCAGGGTCTTTTCCAGGGAGTATTCTCATCTCATGAGGTGGCCAAAGTATTGGAACCTCAGCTTCAGGATCTGTCCTTCCAGTCCCTTACAACTCTAGAATTCTGAGTTTCACTGAGAAGGAAAATAGTGAGAAAAATATTGCCCAAAACAAAACAAAAAGCCAGCCAAGACAGGACACACCTGTATACCTTGCATGAAACTATCAGCCCTCTGCCTTGGCTGGACCGGGGGGGGGCACACGCTCTGGCGGAGAGGGGTGTAGGTGGAGTTCACTGCCCCCCGGCGGCATGTTCCTGGTGGGGTGCCATCGTGGATGCCCCCCTATGCTGGGCGCCATGTTCCCGCAGGTGGAGCACCACACCCCCAGGGCACATGCCACACCCCTGCAGGTGGCACACCACACGCAGCAGACACGCCCCTGCATGCTCCCCCCCCCCGCTGGAGCTTGAAGCTCTGCCACTGGGCACACATGGATGCCTCTTCACCAGCCACAAGAAGAAAGAGGCACCACCGCCACCCCAAAGGCCCAGGCATGGCACGGCTTGCTTCCCTGTGGCTCCAGCCTCTATGAAGGAGCTTGTCGTGGAGGCGCCTGGTTGCGCACCTTCAGAAATGTGCGCCCCCTGCCTCTCTCCCCCCCACATGCTATGCCTCTGGGCCAGGCATCCCCAAACTGCGGCCCTCCAGATGTTTTGGCCTACAACTCCCATGATCCCTAGCTAACAGGGCCAGTGGTTGGGGAAGATGGGAACTGTAGTTCAAAACATCTGGAGGGCCAAAGTTTGGGGATGCCTGCTCTGGGCTCACCAAATGGGGAAGCTCTTTGAACATTCCAACAGCACCCGAGAGCTGCAAAATATGTCCTACACCCAAATTGGTGCTGAAACGGGAAGCACCCATAGCCCCTTGACGTGTGGCACAGAGTGTAGAATGAACATGCGTGGGAGGGAGCACACTAATCGGATTAAATCCAAGTGCTTCTGCTTAATTAGCCAAGTGGATTAGAATGCCTCCCAGGCTTCACTGATCAGTACTGAAGGGTTTTTGAAGCAGAGGACGTGCTGTGCTAGCTTTTGCTATAAAAATGTTTAAAATAAAAATAAATTGCTTGCATAATTTTTTAATGGTGTACAGATCATTACCTATATCAGCCGAAGGAGATAACCCAATCTGTTACCTGCAAGCTATCTCTGTTTGACCAGTGATGATATTGTGGCAATTCCTGTTCCTTTCTAAGACTGCTTAGAAAAAAAAAATTCTTTAGATGATTTGGCATGACTGCTTGGTCATTTATAAAGGAATAACGAAAACAACACAGTTCAGTGCAGTTTGATTTTTTCTGCATGTATGCAAATTCTGGTGACGTTGCTTCAAAATGGATATTGTAGACTTGGAAAAGGTTCAGAAAAGGGAAACCCTAATAATCAAGGTTGTGGTGTGTGATTTCCCTATGAAGAAGGGGGCAATTCCCCTATGAAGAAAGGTGGAAGCATTTGGGACTTTTGAATTTGGAGAACAGGTGAGCAAGAGGCGATATGACAGAAGTTTATAAAACAATGCATGACATAGAGAAAGCCGACAGACAAAAGCTTTATTCCTCTCTCATACCACTAACACCTATGGACATACCATGAAGCTGAAGACTCGGGACAGACAAAAACAACTTCATGCAACTCATAAACTATGGAACTCACTTCCACAGGATGCAGTGATGGCCACCCCCCTAGATGGCTTGAGAAGAGTATTAGACCAAGTCGTGAGGCTATGCTTTATTTCCACAGCTGGAGGTGGCAATGCTTCTAAATACCAGCTGCTGGAAACCACAGGAGGGGTAAACCTAGGTGTGCACAGGAGGAGTGCTGGGTCTGTTTCTGGAAGCAGCAGTGGGGAAATTAGCTCCAGCAGTGGCAGCAAGGGAGGAGACTCTCCTCTGAAGCTGCATCTCTCTCTCTCTCTCTCTCTCTCTCTCTCTCTCTCTCTCTCTCTCTCTCTCTCTCTCTCTCTCTCTCTCCCTCTCTCTCCCTCATGGTTCCATCCCCATATGAGCTCCGTCGTCCACCTTTTGTAGACAGAGAGCTTCATGGTGGGCAAACAAGGAAGAGGAGTAGCCCACTCTTGAACCTCCAGATCTGACTTGTTTGTGGTCAGCTTGGCACGGTCTTTTTCTCCACAGGGGAAAAAACCTCCTGTTTTGGCTTCTTGACCACACTTGGTTGTGGCTGTTTTGCTCGCTTTTTGCCTCTATGAATCTTTGTCTTCCTTTGTCTTGTCATGTCTCCCCCCCCCCCTTCTTCCTTTGTTGAAATCAATCAATCATCCATCCATGGGTACACACCCTAATGAAATGTGCTGCACATGCCAATTTGGGGGGGGGGAGCCCTGTATATGTTGCAATGCACTTTCAATCACCAGAACAAAATCTTCAAATTAAATAATTCCCTAAAATAAATAAACCAGGCAGCCGGTGTGGCCAGCCCTTCGATCCCCATATGGGACAGCTGCATATTCTTGAATTCCGGTGTGTGTGTGTGTGTGTGTGTGTGTGTGGACTAGTTGATCCTCAGGATGCCTTCCAATTCTACCAGTGTGGTGTAGTGGTTAAGAGCGGTAGACTCGTAATCTGGTGAACTGGGTTCGCGTCTCCGCTTCTCCACATGCAGCTGCTGGGTGACCTTGGGCTAGTCACACTTCTCTGAAGTCTCTCAGCCCCACCCACCTCACAGGGTGTCTGTTGTGGGGGAGGAGGGGAAAGGAGAATGTTAGCCGCTTTGAGACTCCTTCGGGTAGTGATAAAACGGAGTATCAAATCCAAACTCTTCTACAATTCTATGATTCCCAGATTCATGGTATGACATTCTGACAGCAGATCTCTCTCTCTCTCTCTCTCTCTCTCTCTCTCTCTCTCTCTCTCTCTCTCTTCTCTCTCTCTCTCTCGGATAATCTATGTGTGGAGGGAGCACAGGACTCTATGTCAGGCATCCCCAAACTGCGGCCCTCCAGATGTTTTGGCCTACAACTCCCATGATCCCTAGCTAACAGGACCTGTGGTCGGGGAAGATGGTAATTGTAGTCCAAAACATCTGGAGGGCCGAAGTTTGGGGATGCCTGCTCTATGTGCTGCCCCTGCTCCCCTGCTTCAAACTGAGTGGGGAGGCTCAAAGTATGAATGAGGCTTATTCATACATTCAGGTGAATGTCCCAGTTACAGATTCTAAACATGTTCAGCTGGATGTACAGATCATTTACCAGTCCAGGGGGGTGGATTTGGGGAGGACACAGACTGTCGGGTGCAGAAGGCATTGGCAGCCCTGAATTGCTCCACACTTTTATTCCTGTGTGCATTATTTTAAAGTGCCTGGATAAAGCTTCTCACTCTCTTATACTCTAAGCATCTGCTGGGGCATGCATATCATTACTGAACGGTTGGAAGCCAAAGATGAACTTCCAAACAGAAATGGAATGCTCCCGATAGCTTGTTTCTGTTCCCACGTCTTAAACTTCCATATCATATCATATCATATTCACTTGATCAAATAAGCGAAGGTCACATAGAAAAAAAGAGTAAAATGTAATTTTCAAAGGTTTACTTGGACACGTGTCAGACTGGAAGAGAAAAGAGCACTGCCACTCTGCATGCAAAAGGAAAGGCATAAAATCTCTCCCCCCCCCCCTTGAAAAAACCCCACAAATCAAAAGACTCCCCTCATCTGCACTACTCTAAGTGGTAATGAGGCATTTCCAAGTGCAGTGAACTCATGCCAGCTCAGATTTCATAGCACAGCACTCATCTCGGTGAGTATCCAGTAAGACACAATGCCGTACTAGCGATGGGGGAGATTTGCTCAGTTTGCATCTCAATGCGAAGCTACCTAATTTACATATCATGAACCAGTACATGAACCAAAAAGTAGCTGTTCTTTGCACTTCAAGTTTTGCAGCACACTTCTCCACCTCTCAAAAAAAAAGTTTGCAAGTGAAACGCACAGCCCTGTTCAGGGAAGTTTTTAATGTGTGACATTTTTAATGTATTTTAAATTTCTGTTGGAAGCCAGCCAGATGGGTGGGGTACAAATAATAAATTATTATTTTTTATTTATTTATTTATTTATTTATTTATTTATTTATTTATTTATTTATTTAAATAAACTTCATCTTAAAGAAAGAAACCTTGCAAATACTCAGCTTCCCAGTGTGGGTCAGATGTGTTATGATTTACTACAGTGGCAGGGATAGCTTTTGATTGACAGATGGGAAGCCTGCACCCCTGCAGCTATTGTTTAACTCCCACCATCTCTGACCATTGGCCATGCTGGATGCAGCTGATGGGATATAGAATTCAGCACATTATTATTATTATTATTATTATTATGTTGTTGTTGTTGTTGTTGTTGTTGTTGTTGTTACACACAGAGAGAGAGAGAAACACCACACATCTGTGCAATTGAAATACTGTACAGAAATGCATTGCATCCAATAAAAATTGAATACAAAAAGAAGACATGGACACAATAGTGTGTGTGTAAATTTTCACTTTCATTTCCTTTTAGATAAATGAATGAATCACAAGTTGATGCTGAATTAAGAATGGAGAAATGGAAAATGGAGGAAACCTGGAATTCATCCACCACCACCCCCCAAACACACACACACACACACTTTTTTTTTCTTCAATTAGGAGAATAACCTTAGGCAAGCCGCAGGTTTTCAGGGGCCCTTTTTGTCTTCTGGCATGTCTGTAAGGAGAGAAAACTGCTTCATTATTATTATTATTTTTAAAAAAACTATTTAGTGATAGCCAAATGCAGACAAACTGTGGTTAGTCTTAATTAAACAATCTTCTCATTCCCATATGTCACATCTGGGTGTCACGTGATGCCTGGATGAATATTGAGGGGGCCACACACACACACACACACACACCCCACACACAAATATTCGAGAGGCTCAAAGGGGTTCGTTCCCTAGGATTCAGCACCCATGGACAATGGCAACATTCATACCATACATTTGAAGCACTATGATACCACTTTAAGCAATCACAGGTTGTCCTAAATAATTATGGAACCTGTAGTTTCTTAAGGGTGATGAGAGTTGCTGGGAGACCCTTAGTCCCCTCCCAGAGCTCAGGACTGATTTAACAATCAATCCCTCTGCACAATGAACTCTGGAAATGGTAGTTCTAGGAGGGGAATAGGCATTTCTCAGTGCCTCTCAGCACCTTGACAAATTTACAGCTCCCAAAATTCTTTGGGGGAAGCCATGACTGTTTGAAGTGGCATCATAGTGCTTTGAATATATGGTGTGAATGTGATCTAAGTCAGTGATGATGTTGGTGACAACGCCATGACAAAATGAAAAACATTTCAGTTCACTGATACAGTCTAGTAGAAATAGTTGGAGAAGACAAACAACCAGAGCTATTGCAAAGAACAAACGGTATATTGTTTTCCTTTATTGTTACTGCCCCTTCATTTCATTCAGGGCTGTCATTCTAGAGTTTCAATTTCCTGTCTCTGGGGTTTCTGAGCAATTCCATCTCCCCTCCCCCCGCCCAATCTCTACTTGGTGAGATGTTCTTTTACGAACAATGAAAGGAAGTATATTATTTGGGCTTAATACTGGCTAGGATACTGAAGGAGAAAGTGTCTTTCACCGTTTCATTGCCCCCTAAAAGAAACCCACATTGGGTCACGTTGAGAATGCAGTTAACCCCCCTCCAGTTCAAAAGCATATTTCAGACACAACATTTGTCTCTCAGAGTGGGTCCCAAAAATCAAGAAATAGATGAAGTATCTTTAATCTTTTCTTGCACTTGGATACTGTAGGGACAAACACGGGGGGAATGTCAATAAAATAAATAAGCTGCTCTGAAGTGGAGGGAGATTATGATTGCTTTGGATCCACCGTGGTGGTGAATTAATAAAAAGAACCTGGGAAAACAGTCAGCACCAGAAGTGACTCTACTACGGTGCTGTAATTCATTGTGTAATGATCCACATTTCTCACCACCTTCAAAATAGACAAATAAGATCCTGGGATTTGTTGCCAAATCCTCACCAGCCAATTAATAACTTTCACCATTGGTTTTAATTCCTGCTTCTGAGGGTTGCCATCATGAGTATTCTTCAGACTCTGACTGGATTTGAGTATGTGATGGAGCTAAAGATCAGCCAGGTGTGGAACCACCAGTGTTTCACAACGGCAAATGCTTCACTTACCATTTCCTTTTTGTTCAGTGGGGATGAAGGCTTGTATCCAAAATAGCCCCAAGTCTCTTCTTCAGTTGGTGCAATATTTGTGCTTGTGCCTTCTCTCCTGCCTCTGGCCCTGTGGCCCCCTAAATCTGTATGGAGAGGGGGTTCCCCAACCCTACAGAGCAGATTTGGGGAGGGTGCAGCCTACACGCTGAGGGGAGAGTTCCATGGCACAAGTGCAAATCCTTGCACTAATGGAAAGAGGGCATTGGGTACCACCCAAAATATCCATCCAGCTCTTGTTGTTTGTTGAGCTTTTCTTGAGGACCAGGAAAACCAAGGAAGCTGCCTTATAGCAAGTCAGAATGTTGAGCCATCTAACTCAGTATTGGCAATAGCTCTCCAGGGTTTCAAGCAGGAGACATTCCCACCTGAAGATGCTGGGGATGGAACAAGGGACCTTCTGCATGCAAAGGAGATGTTCTGCCACTAAGCAAGCATCTTTCCCCACAATAACATTTGGTGCGCACACACACACACAGAGAGAGAGAGAGAGAGAGAGTTTTAAAGAATTCTCAAGGACAAAATAATTTCATTGTGAGCTATAGGAAGATTATAGTAGTTTCTCTCAAGCTTCTTAGGACAAACAAAAGCAGCTTGCTCCTCTTTGCCCTGTGGGTCTCCTGGGAAATTACTCAGAATTATATCAGTTAGCCTGCCTGGATCTATACAGGAAATGCCAGCTTATGAAATGTCAGGCAAAGGGTGAGAACCATCAGGGAAGGTTGCATTGATTGGAAGTTGTTTGGAAGTTGCCCTCTGTGGTCTGTGCTGAAAAAGAGGGGAGCACTTCTGAATATACAAGAGGACAAAAGAAGTAGATCTGATAGCTTTGGTTTCAGGTGCATTGCCATGGCCCTTTGAGAACCACTGTGATGAAGTTGTCATCCCAATACCTGACGGCCTAGGGCTGGCTCCACTGGTATGGCGGCGGGGAGTGCAGAAGCTCATCGCAACAGTCATCCATAGCCACCCACTGCCACAAGGATCATCCAAAAATGCAGTCAGCTATCCTAGCCCATCTTCTTCCTCTCCTGTTGCTAGGGTACCCTAGTGGCCCTGCCTGCTCTTCCTGGCTCCTTTGGTTTTTCCTTTAGCTGAAGGTTTGGTTCTTTGGTTTTTCCTTTAGTGCTGAAGACTGCTTGCAGTCAGCCCAGGTGGAAGCAGATAATTCCATCCATCACACATCTCTGTAGATGTCTTTTTTTGCCCCCATATCCATTTCACGTTTTAATTGGTGGTCCACAGTAGAAATTAATCCAGGAGCTTTTGACTGCCCAGCCCACGCTAAGCCCATTCAGCCATCTAAATAAATCCGCCATGCTGGTGGATAATATCATCAAGCAGCCTTACCCATCAAGCTGCTGATGAAATGCCAACCAGTGCCTGGGAAATGTTTCATTAATTACCACAATTTACATCAATAGCAGATGTCAGATCTAATGAATGAGCGAAGATTCTGCCAATACGGGTGGAAGGAGATATAGATATATATCTATATATCCCCTGCTTTTGAGCTTTGAACTCCTGGGAATATTTTTCATGAACATAGGTATCTTTCAGAAGTTTATCACACCGGCCATCTGGTTACCATTTCATCACTCGATCAATAGATACAATGACAAGCAAAAAAGTCAAAAAATCTATACGGGAGCCTTATGGATGATTTCTCACTTCGAGAACCTGAAGGGGGGGAGAGCCTGGACTCCCCCCAAATCCCCACGGAATGGAGGCAATGATGAATAAACTCAAAGTTAAAAGCAAACAATGAAATGTACGTATTTAAGAATGACTCAAAGTTACACAAATAATAGGTTAGATCTGGACTTAGCCGTGCTTAGAACAGATCTATTGTAATCATAGTTAGTCCTAATTTAAATATCAGTAAATAGTGAATGGGGGTCAAGGTAAAATTGTGAAGGGCAGAACCAGGCATACTACCCTCAAGATCCATAGAGGGAAACCAAAAATAAAAAGAAGAAAAGAAATGCAGTACAGTGGAACCTCGGTTTATGAACACCTCGGTTTATGAATTTTCGGTTTATGAACGCCGCGGACCCATCTGGAACGGATTAATTCATTTTCCATTACTTTGAATGGGAAAGTTCGCTTCAGTTTATGAACAGACTTCCGGAACCAATTACACCCATGCTTCAGTTTATGAACGCTTCAGTTTAAGTACTCCGCGGACCCGTCTGGAACGGATTAATCCACTTTCCATTACTTTCAATGGGAATGTTCACTTCAGTTTATGAACGCTTCAGTTTAAGTACTCCGCGGACTGTCTGGAACAGATTAATCCACTTTCCATTACTTTCAATGGGAAAGTTCGCTTCAGTTTATGAACGCTTCAGTTTATGAACAGACTTCCAGAACCAATTGTGTTCATAAACCGAGGTACCACTGTAATGAACACTTGCTGTTTTTGAAAGTAACTTCCATTTCAAAAGTGGTTTGCCATGATAAGATCATCAGGTGAGTCCTAGTGAAGGCCCATCTGGTCCAACATCCCGTTCACACAGTGGCCAACCATGTTCCTATGGGAAGACTGAAAGCAGAAAATGAGGACAACAGCACTCTGCCCACTTGCAATTGCCAGCACCTGCTATTCAGAGGCATCCTGCTCCTGGCAGTGAAGGCAGAATCTAACCATCATGAATAGCAGCCATTGGTTGCCTAACCCTCCATAAACTTCTCTAATCCTCTTTTTAAAGTTGCATAACTTCCAACACATGGAGGTGAAAAACCGGGACACACTCTCTGAAGAGTCATGCAACCCATGCAAGGTTGTGGCTCCGAAGAAAGCACGTTTTTCAGAGTGAGATTGCAGCAGCCCAAATGCCTGCTGTGTTCTCTTGTGCAAAAATAAACAAACAAACCGGGACAGTTGAGGGGTATGAAGTTGGTGGCCATCACTACATCTTGTGGGGGTGTATTCCATTGTTTCACTGTGGGTTGGGTGAAGAAGTACTCATCCTGAATCTCCCAGCATGGACAACCCTGGGTTCCAGTACATACTTTGAGGTTTAGCATTGCCCTCAGCACATTACTGCATTGCCGTGCCCCTCCCTCCCTCCGTCCCTCCCTCTCTTACCTTGAAGGGCCCAATGGGTGCAGCAGGATAGGAGGGTCTAAGTGGCCAAAAAGGCATTTCAGGAAAATTCATCTGAAGATCTTAATAAACCCTGCCCACGTTCAAGTTGCATGCGCAGAGGCTCTCCCAACATAACCCTGGAAAAAGTCCCTTATTGCTTATACATATAAAATTGCATGAGTACAGACTTGTTCCAACCTTCAGGTCAAGTCGTGCATGGAATTTAGATGAACCTGGGGAGAGACTGTAACTCACACACCTTGCATACAGGAGCCCCCATATTCCGTCAGAACGTTCAGCTACCAGGTGGTGAGAAAGATCCCTATCTGCCAACCCTGATTCCCTCCCCACTAGCACATGATCACGGAGGCTGTGTATCCTTTACATGCAAAGAGAAGGTGCCAGCGAAGGCACAGGCAGACCTCACCGGGGACAACATTTCACAGGTGGTCAGCAACAAGGCTTTGCAAGCCCCAATGAACAGCTGATTGTCACTTTTGCAAAGCCCTGTGCACGGTGCTTTGCAAGCCCTGACAATTAGCTGATCGTCACTTTTGGCAATGCTTGGTGCACACCTCAGTTTGGCCTTAGTCAGGGCTTTACCTGCACCCCACTCCTGAGTTCACTGAGATTTTGGTTGGCATGGCTTGGCCCAAACAGCCTTGTTGGGGAGGCATGATAGACCTAATTGGGCCCATGGGCAAAAGGTTCCCTACATTAGCCAATAACCCCCTTTTAAATTCCCGGTGAATGCTTGCTGTAAAGGAGCAGAAACAAACACACACTACTCTCAGCATTCCTTGAATCCACCTGAAGACCTGTTTTGCATTGCGTAGATCAAGCATCACCACTGCAGTGCCCTTTAGATGCTGTTGGACTCCCACCATCCCTGGATCATTGGGCATGCTGGTTAAGGATAATGAGAGCTGGAGTCCAAAAACAACTGGGAGGCATCATTCTGGCTACCTGGGGCAAAGAGCATTCATCTATATATGTGACGGACTGAAAGGGGGGCTAAGAGGCACCTAGGAAAACGTATTTCAGTAAACAAACACTGCAGCTTCCTGCAGCTCCTAGCAAAAAGAGATCATAAAATTAGTTTTAAAGCAAGAAACCTTGACAGCCTCCTTTGCAATCTTCACAAATCACCCTCTGCATGATTATAAACAGACGTGCTTTTGCAAAGGTTCCTTTTTCTTTGAGCCAAATGACTTACACCTTGCATTGTTCAGGCTGTCTCTACATGCACATAAAGGCTGCCTCTGTCAGCTGTGGGGGGGGGGGTTCTTTCACTGCTCTTCGAAAAAAGGCAGCACAATAATGTTCAGACCAGGTGGAAGATAACGAACCAGAGATGCTGTTAATAAAATTAATCCTCCTATGAAATCTTATCAACACCCGAACAACCAAGGTGCTCAATCTTGTGTCCTGGGCAGCTCTGAATTCTTTCATTATTAGGTTCAGTGGACCAGAGAGTCTACAAGCCTGTATATCTGAATGTAGATGATGTACAATTTACTGGTCCATAGGCCACACACTTAACCTGGGTCACTGGCCCATGCTATAGTTTGCCAACCTTTCCATTTTAGGAGGTGCAACATTTTAAAAGCTGTCAATTTAGCAAACTCCTTTTCCTCACCACCTCAGACACATGAGATGCATTCATTAATCATTTGCAGCTGTCTCCCCCAGTGATGTAGGTTAATTTTTGCACGATGGAGCCAGTGATTTTTTAACCTAAGGATATTTTACAGGCAGTGGCAAGAGGAGAACTGTTGTTAGATGCGGAAGTGCCATAGCTTAGTGGCAGAGTATCTCATACCCTCCAACATTTCTCTGATGAAAATAGAGACGTCCCATTCCATAATGATAATTTTACTATTTATACCCCAAACATCTTACTAGGTTGCCCCAGCCACTCTGGGCAGCTTCCAACATGTATAAAAACATAATAAAATATTAAACATTTAAAAACCCCTTCCCTATACAGAAAAGCCAGCGGTCTGCTCAGGGGTCCGATAACTCCATACCCTCCAACATTTCTCCAATGGAAATAGGGACATCCTAAGGAAAATGGGACATTTTGGGATCAAATCAGAAACCGGGACGGCTAACACCCACCCACCCCACTCACACAAAACAACAGACCACCACAGCCGACCACAAAAGAAAACTATATCCTAGGCCAACCCCAACAACTCTCACCACCAAAGGAAAACAAATGCACAACAAAGAACCTGCACAACCGACGCTGACAACCCCCCCCCCCACACACACACATTAAGTAAAACAGAAACATTGCCACACCCCCACCCCACCCCCTTCCCTTATCTACCGCTCTCCCCCTTTTCCTCCCCAATGTCTCAGCAATTGAAACTGATCTGTAAAAATGTTATGAGAGACATTGTACACGTCTTTGTAAACTGAGAAAACCGTTAAAAGAAACCGGGACGGCTTCCCTAAATGAGGGATGTCCCTGGAAAATAGGGACACTTGCAGGGTCTGTTATTTGCTTGCCATGCAGAATGTCCCAGGTTCAACTTTTGCCATTCACAGGTAGGGCTGGGAATGTCCCTACTCAGAGGAGGGACAGAAACTGGAGAGGTGCTGCCAGTCAGTGCTGGTGGTCTGGGTGTTCTGAAACTCTGACTCTGTACAAGGCCGATTCCTATGCTTCTGTGTTCCTAGATGATTCCATGCTGAAGTGTTTTTCAGATGTGTCCCATTTCAAGGCTGATTCATGCATCCGCCATGTGTACAGGGTGGGGGAAAAAATAGGTTTATTGCTTTGGAATCCACTTTCTTTGTTCTTGACTCAAGTTCTCATCATTCACAATATCAGAAAGATAAATAATCCTTTTGTCTGACTCCACTACTCTTTCCAACTGCCTGCCTGTAATTTAACTGCCACTTTGTTGTGTGTCACTTATGTGCACCCATATAATCTATTGAGATGGATTTCATTGATTCAACTGTACACCTACTTTTGGGTCACCCTGTACAAAATGTACTGTATAATATGAAGTAAGTCTGTTTATAAAATTAGAGAATAATAGACCCTGTAGGTTGATTGAGGGGAAGCAGTACCAGAGTATAGTAATTAAAGAACCTGAGAGGGAGATAAGTGGAAGTCTAACATGGGAGGAGGAGATATAGGGGAATAAAGGTAAGGTAAATAGAAAATTAGGAATATAGCTGGAATGTATTTTGAGTATTTTGATTTTGGGTATGAATGAATATTTGAATGTATGATTTTTGTTTTCTTTTGTTTGTTTGTGATTATGATTATGATTATTTATATTTGAAGTTGTATGATATTATTTTTATGTTATATTATCATTATTATTTATATATGATTTTGTATGTTATTATTTCTATATTATTGTTTCTTTAGTGTGTTTGTGAATGTATTTTAATTTGAATCCTAATAAAGTTTATTTTAAATTTAAAAGAAAGAAAGAAAGAAAGAAAGAAAGAAAGAAAGAAAGAAAGAAAGAAAGAAAAGTACACAGAACTTCAGGAGGAAGCTGGAAACGGGACACTCATTCCCATTTCCTCCTTCAACTCTTTGTACTTTTCAAGGCTCTGTTTAATTCCAGCAGATCTGTCTTTTGCTTCAAACCTTTGGAAAAAGAGAAGAATGTCTATTTGCACTCTATCCCTCTCTTTCTGTCTCTTGAGGAGAGGGGAGGAGGGAGAAGCAGTCAGGCAAGGGTGGTGCTCACAACACACACTTAAAAATCCAAATGTACACACGAGCCTAAAAGGGTAGGCAATGGCTGCTCTAGGCTCCAAATACTGGAGGATTTTAACATACTGGTAGGTTTAAATATGAGTCGTGGTGGGATGGGCTTTGACTTGTCATGTTTTCCAAGAACTGGTATATGCAATGCAACTTGGGCACAAAAGAAATTGCCAGTCATGAACTGAAAATGCCTGGCCCCTAGGAATACTGAAGAAACAAATCAGACAAGCTGCCTTTTTTTTCTTTTTCTTTTGGTTTTCTTGCAGCTTAAGCCTAAATTTGTGCTCATTATTTTTTAACGGAGCTGCAACTTCCTAATACAAATATCACTTCTCTTTCCCCTTGGTGGTAGAGGTAAAGTTAAGGTCAGGCTATTTGGCAAACATAAAAACGAGCTTATTAAACTTGTCAAAGAGCGATGGGAGCTCAGCTCTGTTGTTTGACTAAATTTCTTTTGGAAATGTCACTTGCCCATCCAGGCATAGAATCAGAAGGTCTCTGCATAAATTATGTATTCAGCTTCCTGATAATGATGTACCCTGTGGAATATCAGATTCGTATATAGACAAAGGCTGCAGGGTGGAGACAGTAGAAGAGTTGGGAAAGATCGCCTGAGAAGAAATGGTTGATGTCATGTAATTCAACACGATGTGCTGGTTGAGGCTTTTATCTGCATCAAATGCAACCGGCTATTGTGCTGCTTGCTGCACAGAACCAGTGATGGGAGAACTTCCCTAGGCTCAATTCAGAATTTATTAGCTTTTGCAATGAGTATTTTTTTGGGGAAATATATGCCTGTTTCCCAAACATTATTTTCCAGTTCATAACATATACTGATGATGGAATATGGCTTGGGCTCAGGATAGCTGAGGGACCATCTCTCCCTATGTGAACTTACATGTTCTTTAAGATCTCTAGGACAGGACACATTGCAGGGCAATCTCTTTCTATATGATCTTTGAAATACCATCTATTATGAACTTGCATGTTCTTTAAGATCTGCAGAAGAAGATGCCTGAAGGACCATCTCCTCTGAAATGAGTTTTCAAGCTTTTTGAGATTTCTAGGAGAGAATAACTTGAAGGGCCATTTTCTCTTATATGAACTGGCATGTTCTTTAAGATCTTCAGGACAGGACACATTGAAGGACAATCTCCTTCTAGAAGAACTTGCAGGTTCTTAAAGATCTGCAAAAGGACCATCTCCTCTTAAACAAGTGTGACTGCTTTTTAAGATTGGCAGGGTAACTTTCTTTTCTTCTTTCGTTCTTTCTTTGCTAAGAGTGTACATTCATTTGTAAAATGGATGAAATCCTGTTTCTCTGTCCATACCAGCCATTTGAAATAATTGTGCATAAAACTTTCCCAATCAATTCAAGTGTGTTCCGTTGTACTAGGAGTCAAGGTACATTGGTCTAAAACAGGGGTGGGAAACCCCGGGACGAAATGTGTCCTTCCAGGCCTTTCTGTCTCCCTGGGTGACACCCACTCCCAAGGAGATACTCTTTTCCCCCAGGCTGTAACCAATAGCAATCCACCTTGCTCCATGTCCTCTTTGATTGCCCTTGCTTGGCTGGAAAGTTTCTTTGAATTGTGAGAATGCATCTTGCTTGCCTGGATGGAAAAACTTCTGACTTTCGCACAGGTGGAATGTAACTTAGGCCAGATCCATACCATCCATTTAAATCACTATTATGCCATTTTTAGCAGTCATGGGTTTCCCCCATAGAATCCTGGGAACTGTGGTTTGTTCAGGGTGCTGAAAGCTACTGGGAGACCCCTGTTCCTCTTACAGGGCTACAGTTCCAAGAGTTCCCTGAAAAGAGGGATTGATCAATTCATAAACCACTCTGGGAATTGCAGCTCTGTGAGGGGAATAGGGGTCCCCTAATTACTCTTAGATCCCCTTAACAAACTACACTTCCTATGGTTCTTTAACGAAAGCTATGGTAGTCAAAGGGGCACAATAGTGCTTAAAATCTATGGTGCAGATGTGGCCAAACTCTGCAAAAGGTAAGAGTCATATCCATTGCTCCACCCACTTAGTCACACGTTTTAGTCATGCTGGCCACATGACCCGGAAAGCTGTCTGTGAACAAACACTGGCTCCCTTGGCCTGAAAGCGAGATGAGCGCTGCAGCACATAGTCGCCTTTGACTGGACTTAACTATCCATGGGTCCTTAACCCTTTTTACCTTTTTTTACCTAGTTGACTGAAGATTTCTCATTACTGAGCTGGAACTAACATCTGAATCAGCTAAATGCAACCTCATATATTCAAAAGCTTACTTCCCATGAAACAGCAAAGGGAACAGGAACGGCCCAACACTATGTAATATCCCAGAATCTTCGGGTTCTATCTCCTAATTCTATTCCGATTTAAGAAGTCAGTATGATATCCTCCAGACTGACTTAGCCATTCAGACAATTCTGGATACATAATATGTACTGTGGAACAGAGTGTACGTAAGAGAAATAGATATTCACTACCGTTCCATCTTCGCCACCCATTATTTATCTTTCTCTATCCATCTTTTGCCCTCTTGACAGCTCCATTTCCCCTTTTGTCAAAACATCTGCCTTGATTTGAGCCTAGTAAAATACAAATTGACATGTGATTGACAGCGGCTGAAACACTTGATACGGCTGGCAGAGGTTATGGAGAATGAATGGATGGAAAAGAAAATAGATGCAAATGTGGGGCATCCATCTGTCAGCTTCAGAAGGCAGGCCTAGCATCACAGAGAGGACTATAGCTCAATGGGAGAGCACCCACTCTGCACACAGAAGGTCTCAGGTTCAATCCCCAGCATCTTTAAGAAGGGCTGAGAATGCTCCTTGTCCAATACCCTGTCAGTCAATGCAGATGAGCCAGATGGACCAATTGCATGACTCAGTATAAGGCAGTTCCTATAATCCTCTAGTGACCGCTCAGCATGACGAGGGCACAACCTATGCACTTATTCCTATTTGTTTTAGTGTACTTATTCCCACAGCCTCCAAGAGTGTTTACTGCCTCCTATAAGTGGAGATGGGGGGGAAGACTTTGATTCATTTCACATTTGAAGGTGAACCTACCTAAGTTGCACTTTCAGAAGAAGCGTGTGAACTGACATGCAGCCATCCTTCAAAATCCACACTTCTAAATTTAGCAATGCAGTTCTCCAGCCAAGTGATGTGTACAAAGGCACATAAAGGGGACCCCTGAACATTAGGTCCAGTCGTGACCGACTCTGGGGTTGTGGCACTCATCTCACATTATGGGTTGAGGGAGCCGGTGTACAGCTTCTGGGTCAAGTGGCCAGCATGACAAAGCCGCTTCTGGCGAACCAGAGCAGCACACGGAAACGCTGTTTACCTTCCCGCTGTAGCGGTACCTATTTATCTACTTGCAGTTTGACGTGCTTTCAAACTGGTAGGTGGACAGGCGCATATCCTGGGGTAAAACGGGTGCATCAAAATGAATGAAACAGTCAAAATAATATATCCCAGAAGTGCATTACATTAGGGAATGGTGCTTTGCAAAAATGTGTGTGCTTGCTGAAATTCACACTAAAATGCCGATGGATTTTCATGGGAACTTTTTAAAAAATGAGATAAATGAGAAACTGAAAATGACATATTTGCCCATCCCTACCTATGCAACATGTCAGAAGATGGTTCATGTCATTCTGAAACCCAGAATTAAGGGGGAAAGCATCCATATTTCCAACAGCTACTGTAAACCAGAGCTGAGGAACCTGTGGGCCTCCAGATGTTGTTGGACTTTAATTTCCATCAGCCTCAGCCCAAATGGCCAATGATCAGGGAAAATGGGAACTGGAGTCCAACAACATCTGGACAGCTACAGCTTCCCCATCCCTGGTCTCCTTGCCAGTAGTGGGTCTCCATACATGGAAATGAAAGGCCCCGAACCTGTGTGTAGTACTGTGTGTAAAAGAAACATGGAATAAACTAATATAAGACTTCATGAACAAAAGCAGCCATCTGTCATGCTTGGAGAGATGACATCTTTTTTATTTCTTACTGGCAGAAAATCAAACCATAAGAAACTGTAAAACTAGAAATATTGACTCATTTAAGAGACCTTAAATCTGTGTTTTTAATTCCCCATTCCATTGCTCTTCCCATAATGTTTATAAACATTTAATAACAATTTTTTTAAAGGAGCACAGGAAGCTGCCTTATATCAGCTTAGATTATTGTTCATCCAGCTCTGTATTTTCTGCTCTGCATAGAGGAAGGGCAATGGCTTCGTGGAAGGGCATCTTCTTTGCATGAAAAGGCCCCTGGTTCGATCCCTGGTAGGTCCCTAAGTAGGGCTGGGTTTTCTACCCTGTCTGCAACCCTAGAAAGCTGCTGCCAGTCAGCACAGACAATACTAGCCTATATGGCCCAACAGTCCACCACAGAATAAGGCAGGTTCCTGAGTTTTTGTGAATTGTAGCAGCGCTCCAGGACCTCAGGCAAAGGACTTTCACCTCCTACCTGGCACACAACCTCACTTTCCCCTCTGTGTCTTGTTTCAAATGTGTGGTGAGGTTTGTGTGCATTCCCATACCCAAGGGGTGGGGCACCTCGCATGGGCGTAGGCAGGGGGGGCAGAAGGGGGCAGCTGCCCCCCCCTAGAAGCAAAAAAAATTAATGTATTTTACAGACCATAACCAGCACTTTTCCCCTCCAAAAACTGAAGTGGAAAGGGCTTTGCTTTAGCAAGAGCAGCTAAGTCTCCGCTTGCTGGGGGGGGGGGGGGGACACAGCAGTAACAAAAACACATCAAATAAATAAAGGAAAGTGGCTACCAATAGTTAAGCAGTTAAGACAATGGAGCATATATCCCCAGGCAAGATTCGATAGCTGACCATTTCACCCTATTGTTCTTAAGTGGCAGTTGTTAATGAGCATTCAGGAGCATTAAGAGTTCTATTGGCGATTTAATGAGGGTGCAGACTCAGAGGATTCAATTTGAATAAGGTGGCTCTGCAAGGCTAAAAAGAAGTGAATAAGAAAGGGGGGGCTGTAGCTTTGACAGACACAGTGATGTTTATAAAAAGCATTGGTGTTCCAGTCTGCCCCTCCTCCTGCATCTGTATACTGTAAATCAGGGGTGGCCACCTCCCAAGAGACTCTGATCTACTCAGAGTTTAAAACTGGGGGTGATCTACCCCCTTTTGGGGGGTTCAGGTCAAAGCTGTTGAGTTTTTTTTAAAAGGAAGGGAAGCCCTGTTTTGGGGGGTTTAGGTCAAACTTGTTGAGCTTCTTTTAGGAGGGAGGCCCATTTTTGTTTAGGGCTTCAGGTCATAGTTCAACTTTTTTGAGGGAGGAGGAAAATTTTGGGTGAGCTTTTTTAGGGGTGCCAGTGACCTACCAGTGATCTACCACAGACATCCAGTGATCTACTGGTAGATCACAATCTACCTGTAGGACGTGCCTGCTGTAAATCAAGCAGAGAGAAAGCTGCTTACAAGGCTCCTGTACATGCAGAGTTTCAGCATCACAGCGTCACCCAGAGGCACCCACAAATATGAGTTATCCCTCTCTCTATTTCTTCCTTCCTTCCCTCCCTCTTCCATCCTTAATAAAATACGGGGGGGGGCAGATAAGCCCCACATAGAAAGCCCATCAACATGGGGGGATGACTCTTTCAAATACGGTATTTACCAGTAATTGGGGGGGGGGAGAGGCACCTAGGCCTCTAGGAGTTGGCTGCTATGCCTAGGAGTAGGACAATTCAAGAAAGCAGAACGATGCATATGGTATGGTAATATATCAATAGAATCGTAGAATTGTAGTCGGAAGGGACCACAATGGTCATCTAGTCCAACCCGCTGCAATGCAGGATTTTTTTCCTAAGGTGGGGCTTGAACCATGGTTGAAATATTATGCTGATATGCAGCAACGCCTCGGAGTCGTCGTGGCTGCGGCCATGCCTTGCCTCGCCCTCGCCCGCCCTGCCACCCCCTCTCGCCTGCCCGACCCTCCCGTCCTCTTGCTGCAGAGTTCCAGCATCACAGCGTCATCCAGAGACACCCACAAATATGAGTTATCTCTCTCTCTATTTCTTCCTTCCTTCCCTCCCTCTTCCATCCTTAATAAAATACGGGGGGAGGCAGATAAGCCCCACATAGAAAGCCCATCAACATGGGGGGATGACTCTTTCAAATACGGTATTTACCAGTAATTGGGGGGGGGAGAGGCACCTAGGCCTCTAGGGGTTGGCTGCTATGCCTAGGAGTAGGACAATTCAAGAAAGCAGAACGATGCATATGGTATGGTAATATATCAATAGAATCGTAGAATTGTAGTCGGAAGGAACCACAAGGGTCATCTAGTCCAACCCGCTGCAATGCAGGATTTTTTTCCTAAGGTGGGGCTTGAACCATGGTTGAAATATTATGCTGATATGCAGCAACGCCTCGGAGCCGTCGTGGCTGCGGCCATGCCTTGCCCCGCCCTCGCCCGCCCTTCCACCCCCTCTCGCCTGCCCGACCCTCCTGTCCTCTTGCTGCAGAGTTCCAGCATCACACCGTCATCCAGAGACACCCACAAATATGAGTTATCTCTCTCTCTATTTCTTCCTTCCTTCCCTCCATCTTCCATCCTTAATAAAATATGGGGGGGGCAGATAAGCCCCACAGAGAAAGCCCATCAACATGGGGGGATGACTCTTTCAAATACGGTATTTACCAGTAATTGGGGGGGGCACCTAGGCCTCTAGGAGTTAGATGCTATGCCTAGGAGTAGGACAATTCAAGAAAGCAGAATGATGCATATGCTATGGTAATATATCAATAGAATCATAGAATTGTAGTCGGAAGGGACCACAAGGGTCATCTAGTCCAACCCCCTGCAATGCAGGATTTTTTCCCTAAGGTGGGGCTCGAACCATGGTTGAAATATTATGCTGATATGCAGCAACGCCTCGGAGCCGTCGTGGCTGCGGCCATGTCTTGCCTCGCCCTCGCCCGCCCTGCCACCCCCTCTCGCCTGCCCAACCCTCCCGTCCTCCCCAGCCAAGCAGGGTAGCCGCCAACGCTACCAGCCCCAGAAGCACAAGGTGGCCGCTGCTGCCACCGCCACGATGTCATCAGGCCCGTTGGCCCTTTAGCCCCGCCCACTTCGTGGCCCCTCCCCTTCTGTGCCTTGGCCCCGCCCCTGAACGACCATGGCTTGCCCCCCCCTAGTTTTGATCCTGGCTACGCCCCTGGCACCTCGGGCCTGGGACCAGAGATGGTTGGTGTCCATTGGGACTAGTGGGGCAGACAGCAAGGAAGCCAAGAGTAGGTGGAGCCAGAGTCAACGGCAGAACTAATTGTAATTTTATCCCCATCCTCCTCCCTAAGGAAAATTCTACAAGGAGTTGTACAAGGGCAATGCTGAGATGAAGGAAAAGGAAACTGACAGTCAGGGGGGGGGTACCATCTGGATTGGTTGTAAGACAGAAAGCAAGTGGGCTTGACCTTCTTTGCCCTAATGGACCAGCCACCAAAATGTAGTGCCCCAGTTAGTCCCCTCCTTGCCCCAGTTAGTCTCCCAGGTCCTCATACCTCATTACTTCCTCTAGGTTGAAGTATTCACTGTCTCTGCCCTGCACTCTCCTTTACTGCTTTTGCTTGGCTGAAGTTTGACCACGCTTCTTGCTTTCCTGGATAGAGGGTGCATCAAGGTAACAGTCACATCTTTTGCTCTACACAGTTTTGTCTCTGGTCACACCCACTTTTTGCCTCAAGGTCAAACCAAAACTGGCATGTGGCCCCCAGAAAGTTGCCTGTGCAGGAATGTGGCCATCAGCTGAGAAAGCCTTTAGCAGGGACAAAGATATTGGAGATTGGGATGTGAGAGAGTCTTAGCAGAGGGAAATGTTGCAAGGGACCCATCCGTTGAAGTCCGCAATACAATTTGCAGGAAGTCTGGATTCACTTAAGCACACAATCTAATTTGAAATAGCCTGAGTACAAAACAATTTCCGGAAACCCCCATCTTCCCATTGTGCCCACCACATCTCAATCCCTCTGCGATGACAGCCGGTTTTATCAGCTTTGGCAGAAAATGCTCGGCTGTTCACTCCACTTTAGAATAAAAACAATCAAGGGGAAGAGATAATTTCTCCCTCTGTCACTAGGCCAGGCCTTGGCCTAAATCTCAGCAATACCTTTGTAAACCCAGGATCACCCTGTTCATTTTAAGGGCAAAGCTGGTGGACTTACACCAGTCGAAATGACATCCGAAGCTGGCCTGCTCTCTCTGCTTTTGCCCTTGCCAGAGATCAAACATGGAACAGTTATTGCATTGCCTTGGAATGCTCACTTGCAAAGGGACTTTGACAGACCAAAATGAAGCATGACACAATCATTTCTAAGAGTACTGCAGAGAGAGAGAGAGAGAGAGAGAGAGAGAGAGAGAGAGAGAGAGAGAGAGAGAGAGAGAGAGAGAGAGAGAGATTAGCACAGCATCCTGACAAAAGCGGGGCTGGAAAGAGTCTCATTTCTCTTTCGTTGCTTTTGACAGGATCTGGCAAGCAATGTGCTTGACCTCAGTCTTAAGCAAAGGTGAATGTGTGGCTTTTCCTTTTGCACAGAGCAGCTCAAGCAGGGAGGAGAGCTCACCTCTTTCTCTGCTTGGAGAGAGATAAGGCCAAAAGTGTCTTCAGCTCTGGAGTTCAAGCTGCAGGAAGATGCCAGGGCCGATGAGAAGACAACTTCAGAACACGGTTTGTGAAAAAGGTAGCCGAGAGTGAAGTCTAGCCAGCAAACAAAGTTTACTTGTGGGTTGTGTCAGCTGATACTGCTTAGGCTTCTGGGATCCTGTGTCAGGGGAAAGGGAAATTCAGGGTTAAGTATTGCCCTTCAAACCCCTCTCTCTATCTTACCCTTGGAATGCTCTTCCAGGCCACATCCCCTCTCCCCAGGCCTCAACGACCTTGCTCCACACTCTCCACAGGTCCTTTTGCCTGGAACTCTGATTGTGACACTTGCTCTTCCTTGTCTGGATGTGTGAGCATGTGTAGAAACTAGCCTACTGTACAAAGGTAATGTTTACATTAATTGCTCTGGCCACTTTTGCCTCTGGCCACTATCATCACTAGCACGTGGTACCCAGAAAGTTGCCCAGAAAGCAATGTGGCCCTTGGGCTGAAAATGGTTTCCCACCTCTTCTGTAATGAAACACTATGTGGTTGGCCTGCACAGCTGATGATAGACATTTTCTTTTCTGGTCCAGCATAGAAGCATTTCCACCCCACCCGCCACCTTTTGTTTCAAAGAGCGAAACACGGCATACATGGTTCTTTTCCTGTTCATTTAATCCCCACAGCAGGTAAAGTAAATTAAGATGAGAGCCAGTGACGCCCAGTGAGCTTTGTGGCCATGTGGGGATCTGAACCCTGGTCTCCTTTGCCCTAGTCTGACCCTCTAACTTGACATCCAAACAGCAATGAAGACCTCTGTGTTGGCAACCCTCATGCTGAGTTTGGTGATGATATCTTGAGTGGTGTCAAACCCATGGCAAAGGCTTGGTGAAGTCACATCTCAGCCTGTCATCTTGAATCGAAATAATGCCTGGCATCCATATATCAACAAAGATTGCCAACCCCATGTTGGAATGCTCATGCAGAGTTTGGCAACAATATCTCAAGAGGCAACCAAACTTATGCCAAAAAAGTGTGAAGTCATGCCAAAGTCACTTTTCAGTCTGCCATCTTGATTCAAAATGGCGCGCAGCTTCCAAACATTGACAAAGAGTGCTGCCTACATCTCAGGAACCTTTATGCCAAGTTTGGCCAAGATACCCTGATAGGTATCCAAATGCACAGGGAAGAAATAAACAAACAGATGGATGGGCAAACTACATAGTAGATCAGGCATCCCCAACCTGCGGCCCTCCAGATATTTTGGCCTACAACTCTCATGATCCCTAGCTAACAGCACCAGTGGTCAGGGATGATGGGAATTGTAGTCCAAAACATCTGGAGGGCCGAAGGTTGGGGATGCCTGTAGTAGATTCTCTGGACGCAGGCCTTCACTTTGGGGATGAATTGCTGTTGAAAGAGAGTCCTTTCCTTTTTCTTGCTTTTCTGCTGTTCTGTAAGGCAAATACTAGTTGATGGATTATTGTTGTCCCCTTTTTTGCCGATTCTTGCAGAGAAGTGGGATCCACTGCTCCATTTTAATGTGTCAAACGTGGCTGCCACTGCGACTTTTGTTTACCCGATTTGTAACCGTTGTTTCATTTTATACATTATTGTTTTATTATGTCATTGCCGGATGTGTTTTTGTGGAAAGATGAGCTCTTCAGTAGAAGATTGGTAATAATTTGGAAGGCTATTGTTAGGGTTCAGCAGAGGTCAGGTCCCAAGTCTTGGGGTCCTTTGGAGATGGCTATCAGTCTGATGACACTGCAGGCAATCCGGGTCATGGAAGGGTCAAGTTCTATAAACATCAATTGAAGATCAGAAGGGACGAAAGGGAGTAGAATAATCCAGGGCAGGCTGGAGGTCAAGTTTCAAAGGCAGCATTGCCAGGGAAGGGAGCAAGATTCCCTCTAGTAAGACAGGTTGCTTAGAGTGAAGATTAAGCCCTGAGGCTGGGTTTGTATAAGGCTTGGTGGAATGGTGGAGTCAGAATGGTGGAGTCCTTTGGGTCAGTGTACTGAGCTTTAAACCAGCTTGTTTTACAGATGATGTGGCACCCTTGTGGAACATAATTGAGATTGCACAAAATATGTGGCAGGTAGACAGTCTTGGTTGCATACGAAGTAAGTTTCCATTGCTTGGCTCTTGGGAGCTGTCAGGGCTAAGAGAGAACCCAGGAGATGTTGGACTCTTAAGGAGAACACAGGAAAACACTTTTATTCATATAAATTCAGAGCCCAAACATGATGCATTTCCATAGCTCAATCTGTGTAGGAGTCTCTACTGGGTGGGACCAATCCAGAGGAGCCTGAGAATACTTTGCTGGGCAGGGATAGCTGCTTAGAGAGTTGAACGTTACCTGTTCTAGCACTTACGACTCTTGAACTTGTGTTACAACTTCTTCATGCAAACAGACCACAGGGTGGTAACCAGGTACAGCAGAGGAAGGAAACATTTTGAGGTCGAGGGCCACATTCCCTTCTTGGCAACCTTCTGAGGGCCACATACCAGCCATGGGCAAGGTCAGAGGCAAAAATAGGCAGAGCAATGTGCATATATATTGAACACACACTTTTACATCCCTGTCTATTCAGACAAGGAAGAGGCATTATCAGAGTCCAAGGAAAAATTCCCACCAGGCAAAAGAAGAGAATAGATTATAGGTTTCCCTATTGAGTGAGAAATGCATGTGGAGTTTGCCAAATCATAATTTCAAAAGTAGGGTAGCTGTGGTGTTCTGTTCTCTCTAGCTGACAGTTTCTTCTATATATCAGAAGAAGGGAACTTTTCTGTGTGAATCCATGGAACTGTGATCATGTCAGATCTAACAAACTCTACGAAGTGGTGGATTAGATCTTTGAAAGGACTTTTATAAAAGTAGATGGGAGAAGATTAGGGTCTCAGGCCCCACCTGGACTCTACATTTAAAGCAATATCATGCCGCTTTAAACAGCCCTGGCTTTCTCTAAAGAATCCTGGGAACTGTAGTTTGTTAAAGGCACTGAGAGTTGTTAGGAGACTCCTATTCCCTATAACTCTCAGAGTGGACTAATAGCTCGATCCCTCTTCCCAGGGAACTCTGTTCTAATGGACTAAATTACCATTTAGCTTGATGCTGGAGCTATTTAATAACTTCCATGGTTCTGGATTCAGGTAGGTAGCCATGTTGGTCTGACGCAGTTTAAATATAAAAAATAAAAAATATATAAAAATGTCCAGGAACACCTTAGAGACCAACTAAGTTTGTTCTTGGTATCTGAAGAAGTGTGCATGCAGACGAAAGCTTATACCAAGAACAAACTTAGTTGGTCTTTAAGGTGCTACGGGACAGTTTTTCTATTTAATAACGTTGAATCTAAAGCAATAGTTTGATCAATTTACCTGAAGCAGTTCAACCTTTTCCAGATAACAGTCAAACAGCCATTCAGACAGCAACATGAGAAACAGCAAGGTATGAAAAAGACAGTGACAGAATAAGAAGAGCAAACATAAACGTGTGAAGGGCTAGATATATCCCTGCACCATGCTGGAGCTAGTGCAGTGATTAGGTCTGTCCCATGATGGTACCTAGGTTGGTTCAGAATCCAATGTTTTTGGGCTTTCTGATTCTTGTCTCCTGTGGGGATCCCACCAGCATAAATTCTGCACACATATGCATTCTGCTGAACCTCCACTGTTGTCATATGATGGACAGTATTAGGCAAAAATTGTGTGCAAAACCATGTAATTTAGGAGATATACACAATGAAATGCTGGTAGATATTCATATACATTGGCTCCCAGTATGTTTCTGAGCACAATTCAAAGTGTTGGTGCTGGCCTTTAAAGCCCCTAAATGGCCTCGGCCCAGGATACCTGAAGGAGCATCTCCAGCCCAGACCCTGAGGCCCAGCGCCAAGGGCCTTCTGGCGGTTCCCTCACTGTGAGAGGTGAGCTTATAGGGAACCAGGCAGAGGGCCTTCTTGGTAGTGGCGCCCACCCTGTGGAACACCTTCCCATCAGATATCAAGGAAATAAACAACTATCTGACATCTGAAGGCAGCCCTGTTTAGGGAAGTTTTTGTTGGAAGCCACCCAGAGTGGATGGGGAAACCCATCCAGATGGGCAGGGTATAAATTATTATTATTATTATTATTACTACTACTACTACTTTGCAAATGGCTGTGGAAATGTGGTTTGGGGGGGGGTTGTCAATGAGAAAGAAAAAAAATGGAAAGATTCGTCTATCCTTCGCTTTCTCTGTATCAACATGGTCCAATGTCCATGGCTGCCCAGATCATGTGTTCTAGAAGAATTGGTTTCGACAAGGAGGTGTTTGGCTATTGCTGTATCGACTAGAAGATGAAGAACAGGTGCTTTGAAAGGGTGTGTTTGATCCTCTTCGGACCTAAGATATTATACCATGGAATTGCACTAATGTGTGCTAATAATTGCAGGACCAGTTAGGGGGAAATGCCTGATTTTTTGCAAATTAGCACACAGAGAAATGTTTTAAAAAGAAAGAAAAGGCCTACAATATATGTATAAAAACAACCAAGATAATGTATCACACTATGTACTGTGCTCATTTAGTTGACAAGCATAATTTAATTTTAATATTTATGCTAATGCTTCATAGCAGACAACCAAATGTGCTCTGCTATAGTTTGAGAAAATTAATGAAACCATAATAAGTAACATCATTATAGCCCTGTATTATTGCCTTCTTTTATATATTTTATAATTTTATATATAACATATGGTATATGTTCATCACTAAAATTAACAAAACTTTGTAGCTCCCCTTTTAAAAAGAAGGAAGAAGTGAGGGAGAAAGAAAGAGATGTTCCTTGTGTTTGAAATAATTCCTTCATTTACTTATTCAGAACATTATCCAGGAAGATCAAGTAGACGTCACAATTTCTCTTGTGAAAACAGGACCCCGTAAGAGGTATATTGGTTTTGGAACATATTCTAAGTGTGTGGTTTTTAAAATAAATAAATTAATAAAAATGGGTTTTTTTATTATTATGACACTTCAGAAATGAGAAGAAAACAGAATTTTTAAAGGTGTTTTTAGAATAAAAAAATGAAATACCAAATGATATGGCTGGGTGGTTAAAAGCAGCATCATAACTGCATCTAATGGTGGCAGAAAAAAACAATTTATCACATTATTTAGCCTGCATGTATAATAAAAATGGCTTACGCTTTCAGTTAAAGCTCCGTTTGTAGCTGGCTTATGAAGTAATAAAATATAATTAACAGACGAGCCACAAGTGAAGAGTTCAGGTTGCAAATAGACTATATTAGATTCATACAGCAGACCCTTAGCAATGCTAAAGCCGGGTGCTAATAAGCAAGAACAAAAAAAAAAACTGTCCGGATGCCTCTTGTTACACACTATTGCTGGACACTGCTGACAATTTCAGAATGCCCCTTGAGTAAGCTAACCTGAGGATGTTTTCCCAAATGATGGCGTATATGTGTATGTGAATAAAATTGCTCTGTTCATTCACTGCATCAGTTTCTATGACACCAGCACTTCACTTTCACACACTGTATGTCCAGGAAAGATCATTCAGTCTTTACGCAGCTAATGAGCAAGAGACCCTGCTCCCACTGAAAAAAATAAGCTACTGTTATACATTCCCCCCAAGTCCAGGGACATTGCTGTTTGGCTTAGACTGTGTATAAAGGAGTCCTTGGAGCACCCCGCAATTACCTATCCTTGGCTCCCACAGGTTCAGGTCGGGGGTCACGAGCAAGAGACTTCAGCCAGGAGATTGAAGCAAAACAGCGGCCAGTGAGCCTGATCTTTATTGTTACAACAAGATTTCAAACTACCACATAGAAGAAGCAGAGAGAAGCCCCGAACAATGGCTACACCAGTATTTTGAAGTTTCCCAAACTTTCCCATAATACATTTCCAGAAGCATCACCAAGACATTATAGATATGTCACAGAAAAAGGTGTGGAGATCCAGGCATGCCCCTGTCAATATAGTCTTTGACACATACTCCATCACAGTACAAAGTATTTACAGTTCCCTGGTCCCTGAGTCAAGTCAAACACACCCCTTTGTCTTGTCCTAGTGCAGCCGACCTGATTGGTAAAGAATTGCCATCATCTGATTCCCCATGAAATCACCATTATTCTTCTCCAAAATATAGCACTGAGAAGTTCACTCTGTGGTGGGAAACTGCCATGGAGGACGGACTGCCTAACATTTTTCCTTCCAGCACTTAAAATTGTCCAAATAGCATTTTCCACCATGGGGGAGATTATATGTGGGTGCCAAATGTGCTCCTGGGTAAGGTGAAATCTCCAAAATATATCAACCTACTACTTCTGCCTTGAAATTCTTTACAAACCATCCCTTGTCTCCAGGGTGGAATATGGCTCTCTGCTAAGCAGAAGTGACTTTTTCTCTCCCCTGCTCAAGATGGAGACTCTGTTTTACAGTCTCCCTTTGATTACCTTCACTGCGCTAAGCTGCATAACATTTCTTCAGGCATTTAACTTAAACATTTCCCTGCTTCTGCTTCAGACCCCCTAAATTCTTCTTCTGACACCGGAGCCTAATGAGGATAATTTCCTCCCCGGCCTGTCCCCAGAACAGCCGTTTCTCTAAATGTTAGGCAGTTTCCCAGCCTCTCTCCTCAGTCATCTTTTCTCCAGGCTGAGTCGGCCTGTCAGTTAACCTTTCCTCACAAGTCTGCTTCTCCAAGCCATTTCATCATTTTTGTGGCTCCCTTTCCAATTTGTGCAGCTCTTCTGTTCGTCTTAGACATCAAACAGGTGTAACTTATGGAGGGGGAAAGAAAAGCAGCTTGGATTGCGGCCATTATGATACCTCTGTGGCTCCAGACCTCCTTCCCCCTTCAAGCCCTAAATTGAGACGGGGTGGGAGGCTCTCTGAGAGAAATGTAGGCACTGCAGATAATGGCGGGCAGTTAATCAGAAATTCAGGCCTTCAGTGATCTGTGGCTCATTTTCACAAGATCGGCAGAGGGCTTGGAATAAGTCCTTTTTATCCTGACAGTGAAGCATCACCTGCTAGTTTCTCCAGCTCTGATATCCCAGCTGCAAGCTGATGTTTAGGTGACATCCTAGATTAGAGCTTAAAATGAACTGTGTGGCAATGGAGGGGTGGGGTGGGTGGGATATCCTCACAAAAAGTTTGCTAACTCAAATATGTCCGCAGGGATGCAACCATATATCCTCACTATTCAAACACCTTACCTCTGGAACAGGCATTACATATGGAGCAAAAGTGAATTTCAAACATTTCCAAATCAAAACAGTTTCCCTTTCCTTCTTTCTTTTTCTTTCTGAACTGAGATGCCTCCATCGCTGTCCCCCATGATCTGGTAACTTCCAGAGTGGGTTACTGCAGTGGGCTTTACATGGGGTTATCCTTGAAGATCAGGCATCCCCAAACTGTGGCCCTCCAGATGTTTTGGCCTACGACTCCCATGATCCCTAGCTAACAGGACCAATGGTCAGGGATGATGGGAATTGTAGTCCAAAACATCTGGAGGGCCGAAGTTTGGAGATGCCTGCTTGGAGATGGCTTGGGAAGTTCAGATGGTCAAAAATGATAGCTGCTAGATTATTGGCTGGGGTTCCATTTAGAACTATCACAATCCCAGGTGCCATTACATTTCTGGGCCCAATTTATGGTGCTCACATTAGTGGTTAAAGCCCGAAACCACTTTGGCCCAAAATATCTGAAAGATTGCCTCCTTCCCAACTCTCATTAAGATCAACAGAGGTATTAAGATTGGCAGATGTGGTCCTCCTAACATAGGTGCCAACTCCTTGGGCCCCTGGGTGCCAAAGCACCTGCAAAATTCCCCATGAAGGGGCCGGGCATCCACAAATGTTGGTGCCAGGGCTATGCACACTGCATAGCACCAATGGCCCTGAGCACCCACGGTAGTGGGGCCAAGTTGGCACATCTGCCTCTTAGTACTTCCATCAACCTCAGAAGTTCAAGGTGATAGAGGGCATGTTGTGCTGCAGCTCCTAAATATTTGAATTCTCTCCCTACAGGGGAGCATCCGGTACCTTCACTGTATATCTTTTGTCATATGCCCAAGAAACACCTCTTTACCCTGACCATTGACACCTGAGATTTATATATTTTAGGACCTACCCTACTCTAATAATAATAATAATAAAAATAATAAAAATATTTTATTTATACCCCGCCCATCTGGCTGGGTCCCCCCCCGCCCCCGCCGCCACCACTCTGGGCGGCTTCCAACACACATTAAAATACATTACAATATCACAGATTAAAAACTTCCCTAAAAGGGCTGCCTTTAAGTATTTTCTAAATGTCAGGGAGCTGTTTATCTCTCTGACCTCTGATGAGAGGGCATTCCACAGGGTGGGTGCCACTACCGAGAAGGTCCTCTGCCTGGTTCCCCGTAGCTTTGCTTCTTGCAGTGAGGTAACCACCAGAAGGCCCTCAGCGCTGGATCTCAGTGTCCGGGATGAACGATGGGGGTGGAGACGCTCCGGTATATTATTATAAATATATATATGACCATAGCCCTCATCAGCCCCAGTCAGCATGGCCAATGGTCGGGAATGAATGGAGAAGTAGTACTCTCATGACATACGGAGGGCCAGAGGTCCCTCACCTCTGTGCCAGAGGATGGAACCCATCATGGCTTTGTCAGACACAGCTGTTGCAATAAAAAATACTTAACATATTAATAGTGAGCACATTGCAAAGCTTTCCCTTGGCTTCTGCTGTGAGGGGGGGGGGAGAAGAGCGGGAAAGAAAAGGTACATCAAAAATGTAGTATGCATGCTAATAAAGCAAAAAGCCCAATGTACATTAGCACAGGGGCTAGGTTTGGAGTTCTCATTTAGCTTTGCTTTTTTAGCACTTTTGAGAACAAAAAGAAATCAAGAGTTGCACTAGAGATTCCAGGAATCTCTGGATGATTGCATAGTAATGAAGGATAATGTATAATGATGATGCACACTTTGGGGATCATTAGTATACATTCACCCACAGTGTCTGGGATTTATATCTGAAAAACAACATCTCAGGGGACCAGAGTGATTAAGTAGATATCTCTGTGCATATGTATTTTGTTTTATATAAAAAACTATTTGGAACAGCAGACCATAGGAATGGAGGGCAGGGCATCCTACTTTGATGCTCCTAGGGGCTTTGGCTTTGACTTCTTATAAATATAGAGCAGCCATGTGCTACTGTCATAAAAACTTGGTCAACAGGTAGCCATTGTGGTTCCTAAATCCTGAAAGTAGAGGTGCAGTCCTTGGGTTCCTAGTCCCTGCACTGGCACGTTGGCAAGTCAGAGCAGATAACTGCACATGAATCCCAGTTGTTGTGAGCTATGCAATCCTAACTGAGCTGGGGTGGCATTTGCTCTCTGATGAGGAGGAAGACAAGGGTGAAGAGGACACCATACGTGAGGAGCAGCCCGAGAGGGAGGAAGGCGCTCCTCCCCTTTGTCTTTAGAGGCCAGAAAAGGGGAGAGAATCCCGCAGGCAGGGGCGTAGGAAGATAGGGGCGGGCCGCCCCGAGTGGCGGGCTCCAAGGGGCGCCATCACGGGGGCCTGCCTCACCCCCAAAACTCCTGCCCCGCCCCTAGAATGTGTGTCACGCCCCTCCGGGAGGCGCACCACGCCCACAGAACGCATGCCACAGCCCTCCGGGAGACGCGCCCCACCCCTGGAACGTGCGTCCCACCCCTCCCGGAAGTATGCCCCGCCCCCAGAATACGCGCCCCGGCCCTCCAGGAGGTGCGCCCCGGCCCCAGAACGGGCGCCAGCCCCGCCCCCACCCCCCTGGTGCCAGAGCATGAAGCTCTGCCAATGCCTGCAGGCCCTGTCCTGCATCATTCACAGAATGGACATATCTCCTAGCCAGAGGGGAGGGTCCCTACCTGCAGGGAGGGGAGATTGGACAACTGGAGGAGGAGGAGGAGCCATAGGAGCAGACCCCATCCTGTCACTGAGAACTTGGCACCACCTCCCCCAATGGCCCTCTGCGATGCTAAAATTCAGTGCCCCCTGCCTCTCTCGCTCCGTTCTACAGCATTGTTGTGGCACCCCCTACAATGTAGTCAGTATGGTCACACCAGTCATGCTACCCTAAAACCTCCTCTGCCTCCACTGTTGACAGCAGACCTGCAGTTCTTGAAGAAGCACATGTCATCAAATGCCCTAGGCTCGTAGAGGGTCTCATGAGTGAGTGTGCCAGTCTTTAAAAACTAGCTGGGGAGACATTACTAATGTGGTGTCGGATTCCTGATGTCATTCTTGAGCCCTATAGGTTGGCTCCTATAGGTTGCACTCGTTGGCTCGTACCATTGCAAACATTGAATAAACTTGCTTGTTTGCTTGCTTACAGCAAGAGTCTCTGTTGAATCTGTTGACTCCAGGAACCAGAACAGTACCCAGAAACTACTTTTGAAAGGTTGAAACCTGATACATGTATTCAGGAACCCTTGCTGGAATATACAGGTGATTAAGGCTCATGTGGAAGATGATGAAGATATTAATCAGGGACTCCACATGGGACCTACATTGCCATTCGCACATCACTTGTGACTATTGATTTTGAGTTCACGCAAATCACAGGAAGGATGCTTTAATTCTGAGCTGTAGAAGTACCCCACCCCCCACCCCCCAAGAAATGAAATGTGACTCATAATGTATGCAGATCTTTACAAGCTGGGTAAATTTGCATTTTGAACTGGAAAATTATGAATTGTGACAATAGTTTGTTGGTTATAGGGACCCTGCTCTCATGAGCCCTGTGAAGATGCCATTGACAGGATGGTTAGCTCCCCCGGGATGTGGGGGAAGAGATAAAGGAATTGGAACTAGATGACCCGGGGAGGACCCAAGAGGGATGAGGGAGCTGGAATCAGAGCCAGAGCTGGGGGGGGGGCAGTGATCAAGAGAGTCAGGAGCTGGGTCCTGGAGAAAGTTCAGGCACGTGGTCAGAGAGGTCTCCAGTTCCTGTGACAACAGACACCTCTAGTCGGGCACCTCCTAAAGAGCCACCACTGTCGGTCCCTCCTGTCACCCCTGTCAGAGCCTCTTCCAAGGTACACGCCTGAGCATAAGTTGGATACTGAGCTGGCACAAAGGGCATGTGATGGCAGCAGTAGCACAAATGAATTTCACAAGCCCAGTCCATTTGCAGAAGTTCCTGTTTGACTGCACAGACCAGAAATACCTGTTGCTTACCATCCTAAGACTTGTGCCAGTGGCCATGAAGCTTGTTGGATCAACATCTCAGCTCACATTTGGCCATACAATTCACCTGCAGTCCCTTTCACTCTTGCCTATGTATCATGCTGATTTAGGTATTAAATAGTTTGTCAGAAAGAGAAACCCAATTTCAAGGTCTTCATCCAGCAGCAAGGGCTAGGACACCTGCTGTCCTTTACATCATCCTAGTGAACCCAGTCTGGCACTCCCTAAGCATGTGAACAAGGCTGAAGCCAGGAGTGGATCACATCAGGCCCTGGGGGTTGGATGTGGTCAGTTCTCAAAACTTTTGTGGGAATGATCAGGGTGGCAGGAGAGGATATATTATTTTATAATATCCTTCCTAACTTGCACTAGCAAGTTCCTTTAGTTAGCAGATTTACATCCCCCTTTTTACATGCACAGCAGATAGCTGGTTGCAGGCTCGTGTGAGCCTCTCACTATTATACAGTACAATTCAGTCTGCCTCAGATTGAATTGTAAGTTCCTGGTAAGTTCCCGTGAATCCCTCTTAAAAGAATAAAGACACCACAATCTTATTCAAAGTCAATAAAAGAAGTTTACTTACATCAGTTCACAGTTGGATTCCTGAAGGCAGACTTAGTTACAAATATGTACATGTGGATCTACCCCATATGGGGGAATAATTCCAGTGCTTCTGCTAGCTGAGAAGCTAGTAGGGCACTCCAAGCTAAGAAGCTGGTCAAACAAAGAAGGAAGTCAAAAAGAAAAAGGGTGCTGTGTGACTTGTTCTATTGTTACCTGGACAGGTTAGGTCATGCCCATCTTCTACCACATGCAAAGGAAGGATGCTCCAGCCAGGAGGAACAGGGAGTTTCAACTGGCTGGACCAAACATTCCATCACATGTATTCTCTAGCATTACAAAGAATGTTGTACTTGACTGCCTCTCATGGATCACATCCCACAACTTTCCCCCTTTACCAGCACCCTCCTCAGTTGTGTTTGCATGTCTGAAATGTGTCCATCTCTGATAAGGCATATTGCTTTCCAGGTTGGAGAGCTGTATAGTGTGCAGAAACCTCTAACTTGTGTGTGCCTGGAATGTAGCCTGCTGAACAAAGAGTCACATCCATCCCCCTTCTGGCATCTGGAAAGATACCTACAAGGGAATGCAGTCCTCTGACTGTAGAATGTCCCCCATTCCTCTGATGGGCTTCTGCTTAGCAAAGTTTCACATGACTGAAAGATCAGTGAATTGCAGCCGAGGCAGCAGCGTGAGAAACCAAGACTTTCTAAGCTGAATCCACTTTTCTTTAGGAGAAAAGCCAGCATGGCCACCTCCCTGCATGCTGTGCAGTATGTGAGCACCAAAGAAGAGTTGGATTGGCTTTTAGGGCTTGGGGAAAGTGCTCTAAAGGGAACGTTCACTTAAAAATAAAAGCAGCAGCAATTGTCCCTTTATGCTCAGCTCATCAGACACTGGGCTCCATTAGGAGGTTCAGACTGACGCTCCATAGGCAGTTTATTTTAAGCTATGTTGCTTAAAAGGTACCAGAAGAGAGTCATGCTGAAGCAAGCAAATGGTGCTTAAAGAGAAAACTTATTGATACATTGTAAACTGCTTTAATTTCCCTGCCTCCTTCTCTCTGTTTTAATGCAAAAGCCACAAGAAGTTGATGGAGGCCCAGCAGGGGTCAAGGGACATTTCAACCATTCCAGGATTCAACCTCAGAAGTGACAGGACATGGGTGACCTTGTCTTCAGCTGAAGGCCACATTGCTGAAAAAGCTACACATAGAATCATAGAATTGTAGTCGGAAGGGACCACAAGGGTCATCTAGTCCAAACCCCTGCAATGCAGGAATTTTTTCCCCCAAGGTGGGGCTTGAACCCACAACCTGGTTGAAATATTATGCTGATATGCAGCAACACCTCGGAGCCATCGTGACTGCGGCTGTGCCTTGCGTCGCCCTCGCCCGCCCTGCCACCCCCTCTCGCCTGCCCAACCCTCCCGTCCTCTCCAGCCAAGCAGGGTAGCCGCCAACGCTGCCAGCCCCAGAAGCACAAGGTGGCCGCTGCCGCTGCCGACGCGATGTCGCCGGGCCCGCTGGCCATGTAGCCCCGCCCACGTTCCCACTTCGTGGCCCCTCCCCTCCCATGCCTTGGCCCCGCCCCTGAACGACCATCTAACTGCAGGGATTTTTTTTGTGCAGGGAGGAGGCATTTTCGCTTTTGCTGTTTTCATCTATCCCACATACTAAGTGGCTCTTGGCCCTTGGTCAAGTCACTCACACTTTCTGAGCCAACTACTGCTCTCATCTGCAGTATGAGGATAATATCAGAAACTCTCATGTTGACTGGTTTGTAATCCCTGGTGGATGCTCTCATTTCCACTCAAATGACAAGCATGTGACCTTTTTGTCATGTAAACAAGATACCTGTCCTGGAAAATAATAATCTGCAATATCCTCTGACCATCGCCGGCTCTTTGTGCAAGGTTTAACAAATGCAGGATGTCTGTATTAATAAAGAGACCCCCCCACCCCCTACCCTGAGAAAGAGTATTTTTTAAAAAACATCAGCTATTATTATTACTACCTGTTGTATTTATTCATCGCTTTCTGCAAAAATATCTCTAAGCAACTTATACATTTGTAAAACACAAAGCAGCATGTCAATCGTTTAAAACCAAATAAAAGTAAGTTCTGTTAAAGACTTGCCTTGGGAATCAAAAAGTCAGAGCTGTTAAATCTGTTTCAACCAGAGCTTGATCTTCTTAACTCCCACCCCACTTTTTCTCATAACTAAGGGAGTAGTTTTATATATATATAGAAAACACCTCTTCTTTTGCCCTTAGAAATGACTCACTCCTTACAATAATTAGAGTTATAAATAAAAAAGCTATCCCATAATGGGTTTCGGCTATGTTTTATGCCTTGTATTCTTGAGCAGTGAAGAGAGAGCCCGGAGCAGGTCCCCAGGTGTGGAATTGTTCCTTTGGTTGTAATAGAGCTAATGCTGATTTACGTGTGCTGAAGATCCAGCCCTTGGCGTGTCGTAGGTGATGTATGATGCCACCTGGCAGGCAGAATAAGCATCGCTTGGCACCCCCACTCATGAGTGATCAAGTCTCTCTTCACTTGGGAAGACAAATGGCAATAAGAAAAGAACACAGCAGCACTCCCTCCTCCGCCTTCACAACATTTGACTTTCTCCTTTTCTCCTATTGATTTTTGACAGGCATATTCTGGTGCACTTGATATTGTTATTTTATTTTATTTTATTTTAGCAATGACGAATGCAACCTGACAGGATGATCTAATAGGGACTGCATTTTAAAACGGATTGCTAAGCTTTCAAATTTACTTATAGGATATCTATGCTTATTTCTGTGGGGAGGGAAGGCAGGGTAATGAACAATGAGGATGTAAGCACAAGAGGAATGCTTCCCAGTGTGCTTCCCAGAATTCCCATGGGAAGATGAAATGATGTAGCAGCACCCTTCCCAATTTCCAGGAATTGTGTAGCTGCAAGGAATAGGAGAAAATGCAAATTTTTGCAATGCAGTTCGCCGACAAAGAAACATGCAAAAATATACTGCAGTAAAATGTGTATTTTAAAAATGTCTTGCTGAAAATAGCATCCAAAAATGAATTCTATTAGGGGGGAATACCTGGCAAAATTGCCTTGTATGTTGGGCAAAACAGCATGCAAACATGTGCATATTGGGAGATATTTGCATTAAGAGCTGGTGAACTTTCATGAGGACATTATTTTTTTAATTGCAAACTGCTGTGGAAATGTGGAGAGCTGAACTTCAGGTTGGAAGAATGAGAATCCAGGGGACACTGAAATATTACTTTGATTTATTACACTACCACTACAGGTACTATTAATTTCATTTATTAATGGGCACCTCGAAGTGATTTAAATCTATAAAACAATTACATATAAATAAACAATTACTTATAAAAGCAGTTCTTTAAAAAGTAACGATAATTATATAAAGAGTTTTAAACCGCAACACATGCTTCAGATAAATGCAGATCCAGGAAAGAGACCAACTGAGATAAAGATTTTAGAAGGGTTTTTTTCTTTTTTTATACTAATCTATAAAAAGCATTTTTACACCACCTTGTCATAAAATATCAGGGTAGTGAACAATGTTAAAACATAAAACACCATTTAAAAGAATAAAAAATTAAAAAGATAATCAATAGACAACTGAGTAAGGGAAAAAAAGTTATGAAAACTTGCCAACATTTTTTTTTAAAAAAAAACACCTTCAAAAGATGCCTGAAAGTCAAAAGTAAGGATGTCTACTGAATCTCTGCTGAAAGAGACCATAAGACCAACTGATGGATCATGTCAATCAATGGCCCATCTATTCCAGTATCCTGTTCTCACGGTGGCCAATTAGATTCCAGTGGGAAGCTTGCAAGGTGGGCATGAGAATGAGAGCACTCTGTACACCTTCCAACAACCATACGAGAAATAAGCAAAATAACTAAGTAAGATTTAGAAGTTAATGCCCACTCACATCACAAAGAACTCATAACCCACCTACTCTCAGCAGCCAGCAACATCATAGCCAGACACTGGAGAGACCTGTCAGGAGTAAGCATGGACCAATGGTACCAAATAGTACCAAACTGACATGGGGACGAATGGGAGAAGATGCCTTCACCTCGGTATGGCTCCCTTTTATCACATATACAAGACAACGACAAGAGTCCACCAACAGCATATGAATCAATATGGCTAACCTGATTCCAAAACACCCACCCACCTCACTCACACATGAAAACAAAGTTCACCACAGCCAATCACAAACGAACAACCACACCCTAGGCCAACCCCAACCTTTCTCACCACCAAAGGAACACAAATGAATAGTAAGGAGAACCCGCACAAGCGATGCTAACACAAAACCCCACACATACATTAAGTAAAATAGAAACATCACCACCTGACCTCACCCCTACTCACAATGACCCCCTCCATCTCTTTCCCCCTTTTCTTCCTAATGTAATGCTAATGTCTCAACAAATGAAACTGATCTGTAGGAAATGTCACTTGAAAAAAGAGACATTGTGCATACTTTTGTAAACCCAGAAATCTTCAATAAAAAATATGTGTGGTTTTTTTTTAATGCAGGTGGCGCTGTGAGTTAAACCACTGAGCCTAGGGCGTGCCGATCAGAAGGTCGGCGGTTCGAATCCCCACGACGGGATGAGCTCCCGTTGCTTAGTCCCTGCTCCTGCCAACCTAGCAGTTTGAAAGCACGTCATAGTGCAAGTAGATAAATAGGTACCACTATAGTGGGAAGGTAAACGGCGTTTCCGTGTGCTGCTCTGGCTTGCCAGAAGCGGCTTTGTCATGCTGGCCACATGACCTGGAAGCTGTACACCAGCTCCCTCGGCCAATAACGCGAGATGAGCGCCGCAACCCCAGAGTCAGTCATGACTGGACCTAATGGTCAGGGGTCCCTTTACCTTTACTGGGATTTCAGTAGTATTCTTCCCCCTTCCCAAAGTGGGGAAAGTGCTTACCAGGCTTTGGGAAGGAGCCACGAGAGCTCCAGGACCCTGTCGGAGCCTCATTCCTGCTTCCCAAATTTCAGCTTAAACAGGCAGCATCAGGACTGGGGAGAGGGCGTCAAATGACCTTGCACTGGGCAGCATATTACCAAGGTCCACCCCTGCTCCATCTTCCCACATCATTTTGTGATTCATTTATTTTTAACCTCCTGAGAAGTCATCAGCCTCTTAGTACAAATTTCTCCTAATATATGTGGTTTGCCTGCAATGCTTCCTAATGTACTCATACTCACAAAGGATTCCAGGATTCCAGGAATTGACCGTGGGACCTTCGGCACGTGAAGTGGATGCTCTGCTACTGAGCTACAACCGTTCTGTGTTTGAGAGTCTATTGCTTGATAGACTCAATTCTCTGCTTCCAGGAAGTTTCTGAAGGAATGTTTTATCAGGCAGCATATTAGACACTGACACTTACTGGATGAAATCCCTGTGCTGTTGCCCGAGCTGTTTAATTTTCAGCAGTCTACCAGACAGATGGAAGCAGAACAATCAGATCATGTTTTACTGCTGGGCAATGAAATGTTTTTTTTTTCTCCTGAGCACAATCCCAGCAGGAAGGTGAGAAAGATCTAGGATACAAACTCGTTGTTTGCATATGCTCCACGACAGTAGCCAGCTGTACTGTTGGCGGGAGGGCACCCAGGCCTGCAGTATTTGCGTTGTCAAAGGAGTAGTAACCAGCCTTTCCTTGATTCATGGTGTGTGTGTGTGTGTGTGTGTGTGTGTGCGTGCGTGTCGGTCCAGGCATCATTTTAAAAGTTCCAGTAAAAAGGCACTTTTTAATGAACTGAAGTCATGAGAGGTCATTGGCATGTTGTGACACATTGCAAAATAATGGCACCATGCACCAATGGCTCAGAACAGTGCATACCAAGCAGATGAGTGATGTCAACATGAAAGGAAGAGTTACTGGGTCAAGAGAAGCTATGGGAAGTCACCCCACTCCCCCCAAAATAATAATAATACGAGAATGAAAATTATTGAATTTTGGGGGAATTTAATTTAATTTATGTACATTCTCACGTACCTTCAACTGTTAGAGCTCAATAGAGCTTTGTTTGTTTGTTGCATTCCTAGCCCACCTTTTCCTCCAAGTTGCTCAAGGTGGCATACATGATTCTTTCCATCACATTTAATCACCACAACAACCCTGTAAAGTATGTTTGTCTGAGAGTCAGTGACTGGCCCTGGTGAGTTTCATGGCTGAATGAGGATTTGAATCCTGTTCTCCCAAGTTCCTAGTCTGACACTCTAGCCATTGCAACACACTGCCTCGGTACACATAGGGTTAACATGAAGTCACCCATTCTGGTGACTTAACTTAAGCAGGGCTGTTGCATCCACTGGCGGAGGGAGAGGAGGGGGGGGAGCGCACCGGTCCTGGCAGTGTGGTCCCAGTGGGGTGCCATTGTAGCTGCCCCCCTGCCCGTGCTGGGCACCACGCCCCTGCAGGCCACGCCCCCAGGATGCATGTCACACCCCTGCAGGCAGTGCGCCATGCCTTCGGGACGTGTGCCAGCTCGCCCCCACCTGCTCTCCGCCCCCCGGTGCAGGAGAATGAAGCTCCTCCACTGGTTGCATCATGTGTCTTCTAACCATATTCTGCAGTGTACGGATTACATGGAAAAGCCTGTGTGTATAGTTGTTTGCACATAGGATATCCTTCAGCTTCTGCTGAATTGAGGAGGTTGAAGGAGGGATTCTTCTCCTTCTTCTTCTCCTTCTTCTTCTTCTTCTTCTTCTTCTTCTTCTTCTTCTTCTTCTTCTTCTTCTTCTTCGTCTCCTCCTCCTGCTGCTCATGTATTCAGTCAACATATAGAGAAGATAATCTGGAACGTACTTGAGAGAATATCTATGCACCATGCCCTTTGATCTACATACAGTGGTACCTCATGTTGCGAATGGGATCCGTTCTGGCGGCCCGTTCGCAACATGAAAAGGCTGCAACATGAAGCGCCGCATCTGTGCATGCACATGATGCGATGTGGCACTTCTGCGCATGCACAAAGTGTGGATTAGCACTTCTGCACATGTGTGCAGGTTACGGATGCACCAAACCCGGAAGTAACCTGTTCTGGGACTTCTGGGTTCGGCGCGTCCGTAACCTGAAAAGACGCAAGCCACAGCGGACGTATCATGAGGTATGACTGTATTAGCCAGGAGTTGCAGCAAGATAATTTACTAATCATCTTTATTTGGAATTGGCGTTATTGCTTCACCTTGGTCCTGTTTGAACCTAATGATAAATAATGGAAAATATGAGAGCAACTGTAAGTCCCAAATTCAAACTCCATTAAAGTTTTAGAAACCATACAGATTTTTTCTTTCTTTCAAAAGCTATACTCTCTACCAGCAGGAATATCATCATCTCTTCTTTGTACAGAATATAGGTGGCCAACAATTAAGGCAAAAGCAGACTGCACTCTGTTAAAGTATATTAAAAGAATTGCTAACTATGCCAACTGAGCATTTTCCTGCGCTGTGCTATACAGAATTGGGTGATAACCAACTCTGGAAAGTAGCTTGTCAAGATGTTTTAGTCTATTATTATTTTCCAGAACAAAGTTCCGCGATGACCTTGAATAAGTGTCAACTAAGGGACTGGCTTTTCTGGATAGAATCCAGAAGGGACCTGTAACTAAATTAGAAACACAAAATTTTCCCCTTGGTATCCACTCCAGAGACCAGAGCTTCTCAAACAGAGTTTGAAAAAAGATATGCAAACATTAATATCAAATACCCAATATCTTTTCAGAATATCAGATAAAAGAAACTGATCTAAATAAAAACACAAACAGAAGAAGGCAAAAAGAAACAGAAAGAAAGAAAGATGAAAGAGACAAGAGGAAGAGAAAAAAGAACTTCTAGTTCTTTGTCTGTCAGCTATATATAGAAAAATATTCAAAACATCCACTCCAAAGTTAACACCCTACTATTCAACTTTCTATAAACCAAAAATTTATTCAATCCTCAAATCGAGGCATCCCAAATTCATTTTGTTTTTCATGCAAAAAGTCCACAAAGGGTTCCCAGTGTTTAGTAAATAGGGACATTGATTTTTCTCTAATTAAACGCATCAACTTCACCATCTCAGGTAAGTCCAATATACCTGATTTACCACTGCATTGATCACAGAAGAGGACCTCCAGCAGATACCATCACATTGGAAGCCCATTCCATAAAATGTAGGAATCTGGCCTTTAGCACTCCCTCCAGTAGTAGTAGTAGTAGTAGTAGTAGTAGTAGTAGAAGAAGAAGTAGTAGTAGTAGTAAATTTATTATTTATACCCTGTCCATCTGGCTGAGTTTCCCCAGCCACTCAGGGCGGCTCCCAACAGAATATGAAAAAATATCAAACTTTAAAAACTTCCCTAAACAGGGCTGCTTTAAGATGTCTTCTAAAAGTCAGATAGTTGTTTATTTCCTTGACATCTGATGGGAGGCGTTCCACAGGGCAGGCACCACTACCAAGAAGGCCTCTGTCTGGTTCCCTGTAACCTCCCTTCTTGCAGGGAGGGAACTGCCAGAAGGCCCTTAGCGCTAGACCTCAGTGTCCTGGCTGAACGATGGGGGTGGAGACGCTCCTTCAGGTACCTCCTCTGTTATCTTTTCACCAGCCAGCGGAAGACCTTCCTTTTTCAAAAAGCCTTTTTAAGTGGAGACCTTTATCCCAGCCTGTAACTGTATTAGATTTTGTGTGTGTGTGTGTGTGTGTGTGTGTGTGTGTGTATTGTGTGTGTGGCTGGGTGTTTAATTGTTTCTACATATTAAAGAGTTCTTCGTTCTTTTTATATACAAAAGTGTCTTAGATTCTTTTTCATATTTATATTTGTTTTTGTTTTATATGTGAAACTTTTAATTATTTTCATCACTGGTTGTTGTTTTTTTGTGTGTGAAAGCACTTTGATAGATTTTATGGGAAGTGACCCATAAAATGGAATAAGCAGGGTGCTGGAAAGGCAAGGGTGTGTGTGTGTGTCTTATATAATTGTCAATAGCCTCCCTCTCTCCCTCCCTCTCCCTGGTGTGTGTGTGTGAGAGAGAGTGAGAGAGGGGGGGGGGAGCTAGTTTCATTTTTAAAATCTTCTCCTGGAACACATTTTAGAGGGATCTAAAACATACAATAATCAGGCCATGTTAAGGTTGGTCAAATCTTGGAGCTATACTAAGTGGTGTTTGTTTGCAGAAAGACACGACCCTTTGTAGAACAAAGATGCACTGGTCTGGTTAAAGCAACCAAAATATGATGCACCAATTTTCCCTTTGCAGGCATTTTTGAATGGATCATAGGGTAAACTGAGAGTAGATGACTACTCCAAGTGAGCAAAAACAATGATAATTTACATGCTCAGAGTATTTTCTCAGAGATCAGACCTCTTCTCAGATGTTTCTCAATGCTTCCATTGCCCCAGGACACCCTCCCAAGGACCTTTGAATTTCTGGGTAAGTGATTTCACATTAGAGTCAAACTAAACATTTTAGTTGGACACAGCATATGTTATTTGGAATTTAATTCTAAAAAGCACACACCTCCAAGTAATTTGTTACCTTCTTAGATACTGATTTATTAAACTGTTACATTAAAGCTTCAGGACTCAAACTGCTTCTGAATTACTGTCTCAGCAACTTCATTAAAAATAAAATAAAAAGCAGGGGTTTTGTGGCTTATTTTTTAATATTGTCCTAGTAAATCAGAAGGTGAAAGAGATTTTGCTTTACTGGATGGATACGTTGGTTGTTGTTGTTGTTGTTTTTTTTTTAAAAAAAGTTGAAATCCATGTTTGATTAGTACTGATGTTTGCCTGCTAAATGAACTAATCAAACGCATACCTTGGCTTTGTTAAAAATGGAGTTAATAAAGCTTTCTCAGCCTGTTAAATTACATTCAAGAATTATTAATGGGAAAGCTTTGTTTTTATAAAAAAACTGCATCCACCAACTACATAAACCTGATTAGATTCAGGTGGAAGGAGGACCCTGAGTCCAAAATGTCTACACTCCCCTCCCCCCAATTCAACACAGCTAAAATACTATCACTATAAAAGGATGCCGTCGTACTAGCTAGGGAAATCAGCAGAATTATGTTAGGCTTATCCCATATTATTTTTGCAAAATATTTTGCATGTACAACCACTTAAAGTATGTTGTTGTATTCAGTGAAAGGTAAAGGTAAAGGGACCCCTGACCATTAGGTCCAGTCATGACCGACTCTGGGGTTGCGGTGCTCATCTCACTTTACTGGCCGAGGGAGCCGGCGAACAGCTTCCAGGTCATGTGGCCAGCATGACAAAGCCGCATCTGGTGAACCAGAGCAGCACACGGAAACGCTGTTTACCTTCCCGCTGTAGAGGTACCTATTTATCTACTTGCACTTTGACGTGCTTTCGAACTGTTAGGTTGGCAGGAGCAGGGACCGAGCAATGGGAGCTCACCCCATCGTGGGGATTTGAACCGCTGACCTTCTGATCGGCAAGCCCTAGGCTCTGTGATTTAACCCACAGTGCCTCCCGTGTCCAGTTATATATATATCACTACCATTGGCTTCCCCAACCTGGTGCAATCAAAAATGTATTGGACTACATCAGCCCTGGGGACTACATCTGGGTAATTTAATGTGGCAGTTTCCAAGCTACCTGCTGCTTCAAGATGCAGGTGAGGGGGCACTTGCATAGGAGAGAGAAAAGAAATGGCACTTTGCTGTAGAGATGGTCTCAGGGACCTCATGAAGGTCAGTCACTGGGGAAACAGGTTCGGCTCAGGTATTTCATATCCAAAAAATATTGTTTCCCTGGGCTACACCCACAGCGTTTGACACATGCCTGCCAGTTTTGGTTTGGTGTGTTTCTGGAGTGTAATGTAGATTTCCTGCACCCCTATCGTCTCACCTTTTCTCCTGGCTCATAGTCACTAGGGCTGTGCACTAAATTTGGCTGAAGCTCAAAGCCTGAACCAAATTGGGCTGATTCAGGGGGCGTCCAGACTTCACCTAGGGTTGCCAGACTCAATAGAGGACAAGACATCTGTGCCTTTAATTGCCCTGCTCTCTTTTGAGTCTGGAAACCTTAAAGAGAAACCAGCAGACCCTTTGTTTAATTTCCAAGCAAAGGGTCTGCTGGTTTCTCTTTAAGGTTTCCAGACTCAAAAGAGAGCAGGGTGATTAAAGGCACAGAAGTCCTGTCCTCTATTGAGTCTGGCAACCCTAACTTCACCAGAGTTGGATGTAAGCAGCCCAGGATCACTACGGGTCATGATGGGCTGCCCAGAGCTATCAGGGGTGGAACATCAGGCAGGAAGGAGAGGCAGGCAGAAGGAGAATTTGGATGGGAAGGAGGAGAAGCAGCACTAAGGCTTAAGAGAGTAGGTGAGACCTACTGAATTGGCTGCACTTTCTTGGGATAAGGCAGGGGTAGGGGGTGTATGCCGTTCTTTCTTTAGAGGCTTTCTAATCTGACCTCGCCTGCCTAATACCTGTCCCTCTTTCCTGCCTGATATCCCGTCCCCAGTTGCACCAGTCCACAGGATCAAATCCTCTGCTCAACAGAAGTTCTAGAAGCTCATATTTGAGACAGAACAAAATGCCAAGCGGACATCATTATACGTGTGACTCCTCCCACCAAATGGGCGCAAGGCCTGATAGGGATGGGTGAACAGCAGGTTGCTTGCACCAAAACCAGATCTGGGCACCCTTGAGCATCCCCATAATACATCAAAATCAAGGGACCGTTTTAGGAAGCTCAGCTACATCATTCATGGGGCTGATTCCGGTGCTCTTTTCCATCAGGGGTCTTAGATGTTCAGCCTCTATGATCCTAAGCTGAAGAGGGTACCGCAGCTTGAAGGGGATGCAAGCACCTACACTTTGGAAAGAAGAGCATTGGGGGAAAGGAGACCAGCCTGGTCTCTTCCATCCGACAAGAAAGTGCCATGGCGCTGTTGATGCAGTCAATTGCTCATTCCTCCAAAGGTAAGATTTTTCAATTGAGACAGGCCGGTGTGTGATTGTGTGTATAAGCATAATCAGGGTGGACAGCCCACTTGAGGTGGACCATGCTGCCTTTCCCAACTACAGAATCGGAGCAGGGTTTCTCACCCACACAAGCAATCCTCCTTGATTTCTCACTCTTCATTCACTCATCCACCCAATCCCATGAGCGGCAGATGTATGTGTTACCCAGCAAGGTGTGGGAGCAACTGCAGAGGCAATTGCAGCGATGTTGCTCCTGGTAATTTGTAAACAGATCTTAGCTCCCCACTGTTTTCATTTCAACCTCAAATCTGCATTATTATCTGCAGTGGGTGGCTGCTGAACAGCATCATTGGTTATGAAGCAACTAACATTTTCTCGCGCCGCTGTGAACATTATACTGTCAAATGCTTAGTGTAACTTGCCATTCCTTGTTGGATAGGGGTGCACCATTCCCCACAATTTACACAAATTGCATCCTTTTCTCTGAAGTTTACCATAAATTGCACTGAAAATCACAGGAACTGCTTTCCCCCTTCTTCTTGTCTTTTCTTTCTTTTCTTTTTTTTTGAGCCAGAAGCAAAAAAAAAACCAGAATATCTAGAAAGTGTTCAGATGGTTTCAGGTTTCCTCTGCAGAAAACATTCTGCGTTGATACAAAAAGGGATTTTGCAAAGTACTGTGTCTATTTCTGCACAAGCTTCCATTTTCAAAAAGAAAAAATGTTTCTAGCACTGATAGAAACAAAAATACATTTGAAAGTGAAAGTGCAATGCTTAGTAGAATCACAAAAGTCAAAGTAAGAGGAAGGGAAAGAGTATTTCGCCAGTGCCCTGCATACAGTACATTGCTCCTTTCCCATGAATAGAAGAAGAATGTGACTCCTCCAGCTTCCATCATGCATGCAACCTGAGCAGGGCCTTTTTCTACATTCCTCAGGATGGGTGCATGTGCCCTGCTTTACAGAGAGAGTCCTCTCTATGATGCACAGTTAGAGGACAGTAGTTTACTTTTTCCAACAGCTATCAGGGGACATTCCTCTATTTGAAGGAGTCTGCTGTTTGAGGGGCTATCAGGCCCAACTCTGGTTTAAAGAAAAAGATCTCTAAGAAGGGAGAGTAATGGGGTGGGCCCTCGGCTGACCATCCGTAGTTAGCAACTGAATAGTAGAATGAGTAGACACACAGGTCATCTGCACCACGAGGGTGTGATATATTACAATACAATTCAGCAGTGTGTAGTCTCTGGCTTCGAGGCATAATTAGGATAAGCCTGCAGTCTTATTTAGGCCCGAGGAGCCATTTTCCCCAAGCCATACCTACCTGCCCTAGACCTCATATTATACATATGGTGTTAGGTGCAAATAAGGAAACATCTCCATGCCTCAGACAGGGTTTCTAGTTAAGTACAGTACTGGCGCTTGCCCACTACGATGTTTTTGGATCCAGGGACACATCTGGAAATCTAAGGAACTGTCATGAGTTCCAAAGCATATCCATTTCACAGAAAAGAAACACCTGGTGTTGTCCAGGTCATGTTCCCCAAACAAGCACCACAAATACCGTTCCCCACAAAAAAGGGAAAGAAAACCTTTTATTTTCCCAAACAAAAATAGGGCAAGAGGGTGGGTGCCAGGATATGTGTCTGAGGAGACCATGGTGCCCACAGCTGCCATGTTGGGGACCCCAGGCATAGAATGCATAAGCAGTGCTTTTCAACCAGTATGCCGTGAAACCCTGAGGTGCCTTGAATGGTGGTCAGGGGTGCCGCAGGCAACACTGGCCTCTGTCCGTCTTTCCTTCCCTCCCTCCTCTGATGCCCTCTTGCATCTCTGTCTTCCAAAGGCTTGCACAGCTGTTTGTTGGAGCAGTTCTGGCTACAAACTCCCCAGGCGAATAGTGCCTCTGGGATGGGCCAGGGGGTGCTTCCCAGGCCCCTGTGGGCAATGTGAGGAGGAACCTGCGGGGGCAGCTCAGAGATCAGGGGTGGCAGCAGCAGCAGCAGCTGCAAGGAGGGGGAGAAGCGAGGAGGCTGAGGGAACACTCCACAAGGGAGGGTGTTTGAAAAGGGGTGAGGGGCTGCCAGCTCTGCAGACAAGGAGTGACATAACTGGGCTCCTGAGCCCCACAGGGGTGCCGAAGAAAAAATGTAGTTGGTCAAGCAAGCCGTAGACTAAAAAAGGTTGAAAACCTCTGGCATAAGGCATTTCCTATTCCTGAGTCATTCTCTACCACTGCCCCTACCACTGCTTGCATTTCTTTTATGAATACAGCTTCCGCTAATCTGATTGTTAGAAGTCAGTTAATTAAGCAATCCTGCATTTGATGGCGTTTCTTTGCCTGCTGCCACGGAATCAGTTGCCTTGCCCTTCAGCACATAAGTGGTCTCAGGACAGCTCGCAGTTGCAAATCACCACGAGTATAAAATTATCTGAGATGATAATAATAATAATAATAAACAAGCAGAGTAAGAACAGCCAATAAAACAGACTGGCAGTGGCTTAAAAGATTGAAATAGCATGGTTTTACATAATGAAAGCCTTCACCTGACATCAATTACTTTATTACTTTTATATCCCGTGATGGAACTCAAGGTGACATTCGTATGATTCTTAGGAGGTGTCCCATACAGGCACTGGCCAGACACAGATATATTTAGCTTTAGCAAGGTGGTGGCCTCAGGCTCCTACAAGGCACTGCCTAGGTCATGCCACTTCACCCAGACCATGCCCTTCATTCATTCCAGCCTGCACCTCTAGTGATTTTCCCTGGTTGGAATCTGTCGTTGAACTCTGTTATTACCTCTTGCTTGCCTGGATGGAGAGTGGTGTGTGTCTGATCACACATTAACTCTGCAATTCTACACCTTTTGTTTCACTGCAAATAAAAAAATGTAAAAGGAACAAAGAAGTCAATTATATATCATTTGCGGAGCAAAAACAAAAGGGGATGTTGATTGTATTTGCTGGATTGAATTCTGTTCTAGAAGCTGGGTGATTAAGCGAGCATTGGCAATTTCTACAACCATTTCCATTGGAATTATCTGACATTTCAATTTGTCAGATAAGACACAGTCCCAATTTGGAGGAAGCCCATTTAAAAAAATTTAATATAGAAAACTCAAGGGCCCAAGGGACAAGCAGATGTTTAACATCAGATCTAATTTGACCTGGGTGGGGGGTTGTTTTTTATTTTTTTGCTAAAGGATGGGAAAATGGCCAGTGGACATAAGATCCCTATTGGACCAGGCCAAAGGCCTGTCTAGTCCAGCATCCTGTTATTGCATGCTAGACAACCGGAAGTTGATGGGAAGCCCAAATGCAAGGCCCATGTGCAACAACGCTCTACTCACTTGTGATTCCCAGCAACTAGTATTCAGAGGAGATCGTAGGGAGGGTTGCATTAGTGGAAATGGAGAGCAGAAACTTGGGATTTATGAGCAAGTGAGACCCCACAACCAGGGGCAGAGCAGGGGGTGGTGGCGGTGGGGGTGGTTCACCCTGGGTGTCCCCACTGAGGGGGGTGACAAAATGCTGGGTGGAATTCACCGCAGGGCCTGGAGCATGCCCAAGCTATGCATCTCTCCTGAGAGTGACGTGGTGGCTTGGACACCCGTAGGCTCCGCGCTGACCCAAACAGTCCACCCGCTGCCTCCCCCTTAGCTGTAGGACGGCTGAGTGGGAGGAGGCAGGCAGACTCCTTGGAAGCTGGCCCTGCCCCCACAGGCAGCAACCACGCCCCAGCAGGTAGCTGGCCCCACCCCTGCAGGTGGCTGGCCCCACCCCTGGGTGTAGGGCCCAATCAGCTTGCTCCACTGCTGCCCACAACACACCCTTGCTCTGTTCCTTCCTGTTTCTTGATAGATGTTTCCATCGATCAGAAACAGAGAAATGTAAGCTATTGAGCACAGGTATAGAATTTGATCTCATGCCAATTCGGACTAATGATAATAAAATTGCTGTCACATTATGTGCAACAAGTGTAGTTTTTTTTGTACTTTAATGGAAATGCTTTAGTGGAAATGAGGAAAGCGTTTTATTACTTGGTGATATTTCCCCCTTGTACTGCAGCCAACAGAATAAAAATGCTAGAATGACAAAGATACCCTTCATGTTTAGGTGCTGAGCACGGTCTTCTGTCATGGACTGTACTCTCGTACAAATTGCATTTTAAGTTGTATGGTAGATTTGTTGATAAGGTAGATAAAGATTAATAATTAGCACTGAAGAGAAGTCCAAAAGAGGGGAAATGGTAACAAAAGGATAGTAGAAACTCAACGGTGAGTTGAAAGGAGCATCATTTGAAGGGCAAATGTAAAGAAATTAGTCATAATGTAGGCATAAAAAAATTGAAATCTCCTGTTGCTCAAAAATGTGAATATTCTTTGTCATGCATCAGAAACTGCTCTGGGTGACCCTCCTCGCTTGTCAATCTCAGGACCAAGGATGCCTGAGGAATTCATTCTTTGCAAATCATGATAAGAACTGGGCTGATCTTCTTCTGGTCCGATGTGCAGAATGGAATGCAGTCCCCCGCCCCCGCCCCCCTCAGACGTTGCCCTTCTTTGAACTTTGCAAAATAGTTCTCAGTTTTTGAAAAAGTGTGCACACTACACCAGAGGCAATCATTTTAACCCTTTCAGGCTCGGGTAGCCTCAGCGGTGCAGATGGCCTTCCATCAACTCAGCTAGTGGCCCGACTGCATCCTGATCTAGACACAGATAGCCTAACTCCTGTTGTCTATGGTCTGGTAACCTCTGGTTAGATTACTGAAAGTTATTATATGTGGGGCTGCCTCTGAAGATGGTACAGAAACTTCAGCTGGTATAGAATTTGGCAACCAGGTTGCTTACTGGGGCAAGATGGTTTCAGCATATTACATTGATTCTGGCCTGACTGCATTGGCTGCCAATTACTTTCCAAAACCAATTCAAAGTGCTTGTTTTACCTATAAAGCCTTAAACAGTTTAGGACTGCAATACCTCAAGGACCGTCTCTCCCCATCTGAACATAATCCCCGCAATCATAATCTGAGGCCCTTTTCCATGTGCCTCCCCCATGAAAGAAATGGCTCCCCATGGCCTCGGTTCTGTATACCTGAAAGAGCATCTCCACCCCCATCATTCAGCCCGGACAATGAGATCCAGCACCGAGGGCCTTCTGGCGGTTCCCTCATTGCGAGAAGTGTGGTTACAGGGAACCAGAAAGAGGGCCTTCTCGATAGTGGCACCCGCCCTGTGGAACGCCCTCCCAGCAGATGTCAAGGCAATAAGCAACTATTTCACTTTTAGAAGACAACTGAAGGCGGCCCTGTTTAGGGAATTTTTTAATGTTTGATGCTGTACTGTTTTTAATATTCGGTTGGAAGCCACCCAGAGTGGCTGGGGAAACCCAGCCAGATGGGCAGGGTATAAATAAGTTGTTGTTGTTGTTGTTGTTGTTGTTGTTGTTGTTGTTGTTGTTGTTGTTGTTGTGTGGAATGCTCTCTGTGGGAAGGCTTGCCTGACATCATTATACATCTTTCAGCACCAGGTGAAAAACGATCCAGGCCTTTGGCTATTTAACATCCACGTCATGGTGAGGGGCGTTATGAGTTTGTTCTTGTTCCTGAAATTAAACAAGGGTCTGCTGGTTTCTCTTTAAGGTTTCCAGACTCAAAAGAGAGCAGGGCAATTAAAGGCACATAAGTCCTGTCCTCTATTGAGTCTGGCAACCCTACTTGTTCTTATTATGTATTTTGTGTTTTTATTTTGTGTTTTTATGCTGTGCATCACCGTTAGAGCTTCAGATGAAGAGCGGTCTACAAATTCAATGAATAAATAAATACAGGTGCGCGCACAGCCACACACAAACACACACACACAATGTTTATGCTGATAAAGTTACAGGTTTATGCTGATAAAAATATTGGAAGTTGCTTTTATTAAGCAAAAGAAGCAACTAAGTTCAGTGAGGAAATAGAAATAAAAAGAAAAAAAGAAAATGCAGCATGCTTGATTTTCTTACCAGTTCTTTTCCCCTTAAAATAATTTCAACTAAAACAACCGACATTGAAGAGGGGTGAGGTGGCTGAGAAATTGCCCTTGGTACAGTCCTGTGTGCAATAATTAGCAAAACTGTCAGTCATTTCACAGTTCTTTAGTTGAATTATATCATCATGTTTTCCCCAAAGAGGTGGATATACCTGTTTGTTTCTGAACACTTTTTTACTGGTCATCTCATTTTCTGGTCATCTGGCTAGACCCTCTTATTTCATTAATTGAAGCATCATTTGAACATCACATCCAGTGGGCAAAAATATTTTTGGAAGTCCCTACAGACAAGAGACTCATTTACATTGGATTTAAACATCCAGTGTTGTACCAGGAAAGGAAAATTGCCTGTTAATAATCTTGTTAACATAATTAGATACTATCATGTCTTGCTTATCACTACAGAGATTTCTGACAAAGGAAGATCAACCAGATTCAGCAGAGAAGTAAGAGAAGAGGTGAGGGTTTTTCCCATACGTATTTGCGAGCAAAAGACGGCAAAGTCTAAAAGGCTACATTTTTTCCCACCTGTACTATCAAGATGGTTACATAGATGTGCCAGTCTTTTGTCCTTTGTAGTCAAGAAGATAAAAGAGAGAGAGAAGAAGCTGGAATACACCCTGGAAGGTAAAACGGCTTTAGATAAAGTGAAAACTTAGGTTCAAATCCTAAACAGAAATAAGCTGTACAGCAATTATTAATATTTTCAGGAAATGTGTTTAGCGTTTGTTTATTTATTTATTTATTTACAAATTTATAATCCACTGCTTCTATATATTTTTTAAAAAAAGTATCAAGGTGGTATACAACATAATAAAATCAGCACAAAGCATCTATAAAAAATAATTTAAAACACGAATGAATACTGATGCATTAAGAAGAAGATGCATTTTGCAAATGTCTTTCTATAGTTTTCAAAAGACATCTACAAGAAAAGAGGGATGGTTCCTGTGCAATGTCCACTGGTAGGAAGTTCCACAGGGTAGGGCCTTCCACACTTAAATCTTGGTTTCTTGTGAAGGCCAACTGAACCTTTGGGCCATCAGAAACATACAGAAGTGCTTCATCAGAGGATCTCAGTGAAGGACTAAAGGAAATTTGAGATGACTGTGTAACTGGCACAGAAAGATTTGGGATTAAGGGTGAGCTGAGCTACTAGTTCCATTGCATTTTCATCTCTCCAATGCTCAACTATGGGTCCACGCCCTCCTGTTGTGTGGGATCCTTCCCATTGCATGCATATTTTTTTACACAATTTAAATTCATTCTATCAAAAGTCACATCAGCACAAGGATTTCTACTTGCCCAATAGGACTTCTCCACCTGTCCTCCATCCTGCATGCCCAACACCCTCTGAAAATCTGCTCCAGGGAGTTGGGGTGGGGGCCCAACAACAGATTTACAAGATGCACAGGGAGAAGAGGTGGAGAACATTCCATTCTGCAAGCAGAAATCCAACCAAGATGGATGGAAAGATAGCCATAGTGCTACATTGGATTCTACACACACTGTCCCACTCATCACCCATTAAAATATCCTTCTTCTTCTTTACATGATATATCTATGGGTCAGGGGGGCTGTTTTTACACTTTCTGCATACTGAAAATGTATTGGAAAACCTGAAGTAATGTGTAGTCTGTCTGAGTGCTGCATCCCAATCCATGAGCAAGTTTCAGAATGGCAGATCAGGTCGGTCCATTGTGAGAAGCAGACTGAACTAATTCCATCCCTGGTCTAGATGCTGGCATGGGAGGGAAGGTGAAGCACATGGCGATGTTCTGAAATGAACAAACCAACTGCTGGGGGAACATTCAGAGCTACATAAAATGCTGCAATAAGGGGACCGCTAGGGCGAGAAAGATGTCTGTTATAGACAATTCAGGGGGAAAGCTGGCATCGCTTTGACCTGAATCTAGAAGATGGTCTTTAAAAAGAAAATAGCATATCAAAATGCTATATAACTCCATAGTACAGGAAATGGGTAAGGATGAGTAAGTATAGGATAAACACCAAAGCTGGAGAGCAGCACAGAAAGGAGAAATGAAGCTGTTAAGTATAAAACAAAGAACAGGACCTCATTTGGGGAAGGGGAAGATAGTGATCAGGGCTGCAGTAACCAGATATTTTCTGGTGAAGAGATGAAAGAGGGCAGGGAATAACTGCAAAAGAGTCAGAACAAGGGATGCTATGTTTAAAGGGATTTTATTGCATTGAGCTGTGCTAAGATAAAGATAATTTAATTGCCTTTAAGGGCAAAGGAAGCTGCCATATACCAAGTCAGACCACAGGGCCATCTAGCTCTTTACTCTCTACATCAGGGTGGGCAACAGGATCCAGCCAATGGGATGGATCCTTGCCACAATGATCACCACTCCCATGGGCCATTTTGTGAGGTGGCCCAAAAGTCAATCTTTCGCAGGTGCAGCTTCAGCCCCACCTACAGAGGGCGATCCTTTGTACCACCATCTTCAATTCAATCAAAGGAACATCCAACAGGATTGCATCCCAGTTCCTTAAATGCCTCTCACCATGATCTACCCCCAAGGCCTCGTTGTTATGGCAACCCCCTGTGCCTACCTGTGCTGTCATGGCTCCCAACCTGCTTCCTGCCAGGGCAACAGACAATTCTATGCTGCTGGGGTTTACAACCTTTCCACCTGACCCCCACACCACCTGACAGCCCCACATCTCTCAGATGACCTGGCCCAACCCAAGACGATGCAGGGCTGTCACCACCCACCTCAGTCAATGCCTGAGCTCCCCCTGAATCAGTCTGATTTGGTTCAGCATCCAGCCAAATCTGATGCAAAGCCCCTACAAAATATGTGCAATTAAAATGCACACTTTCATGCATTTGTTAATCAAAATCTTCAGACAATGGGTTGGATGGCACACTTGTGAAACTGACATGGAATGTAAATATGCTGATCCATACACCCCAAACATGTTTGTTTGTTTGTTTTTTGGCATATGATCACATTGTTGTTGTTTAGTTCTTTAGTCGTGTCCGACTCTTTGTGATCCCATGGACCAGAGCACGCCAGACACTCCTGTCTTCCACTGCCTCCCGGAGTTTCGTCAAATTCATGTTGGTAGCTTCTATAACACTGTCCAACCATACCCAGCAATAATTCTCACTGGGGGAAGATGCACAGAATTGTTGTGAAAACTAACCTCTACTTTTCATGAACAATGTGCCTTTCTATTGTTTTCTTATAAATGATTTCCCCCTCCTTTTCCTATCACTGCACTTTCATCTTACAGAGGTAATAGAAGGACTGCGACTAACAACAGGGAAACTGACCCTTCAGTCAGGAGATGACATTATAGAGGGAGCAGAAATTATGATTGATACTCTTTTCCATGCTCCATTGGCTACCTTCTTCTGAGGCAGTGAGAGAATTGCACAGCAAGTTAACTTCAAAGGCCCACGAGGGACAGGTGACAATGAACTGTCCAGGGAAACTTGAACTTTTCCAGTGCTGTCCACCTACGAATTCACTGGAGATGTGCTCGGTTCTCTGAAAGCAGGCCTGTGTTTGCACACGGACAATGGAATTGAAACTGTATCTAATTCTCAAAGAATTACGCGCCCTGAATCCTTAAATGGGCTCAGTGCATAGGCTGCATCTTTTCAAGTACATTTACACCTGCAATTAACTGTGTCTACATTTTTGCAACTACAATTAACTTGAAGCCACAAATGACAGGATTTAGCTACCTCACTGCGCCATTTACAGATGCAACCAGATAGCTAATTCCTATAATTTGCATCTGTAATTAACTGGCGGAGGTACAATTCCTAGTGGGAACGTAGTGCTGCCATTGTAAGCGGCAGATCTCTTTCAGCATCAAAGGGGAACAGCTCCGAGATGCAATCATTCTGTCAGTCTCAGGGATTGGGCTGTTTGCATCGCATCAATGCCTTCCCATGGGCAGGTGTCTGTGTTTTAAGGATTAAGCCATTGGAAACCACAAGAAGCATAACTTAGCAGTGCAATGACTGCTGCCTAATTTCCCAGGTGTTCCTTTATGCACAAACCAAACTCCACCCATCTATGGGTTCAGAAAATAGGAAGTGGCCCAGAGAAAACCCATGATCCTGCAAGACCCTTTGAACATAGGCGGGTATATATCCACAAGGAAGGCATCACAGTGCAGTTCACTCAGCCACGGACAGGCAATGCTGTGATGAGCTGCTGGTCTGTCAGGCACATGGAGCAGGCAATGAGAGGAGGGGAGGGGAGAGATGCAGAGGATGGAGATGCAGGCCTAGGAGTGATCTGAAAGATGGAGAAATGGGTAGCCAGGCAACCCAGGTGAGTGGTCCAGGCAAGGTAAGGAGGAGAGAACCAAAGGACAGACAAGCTTCGGAAGTATGGCAATCTCTCCTCCCTTGTAGTATTTTTTAAATGAAATATAACTTCATGAGCCCTGGTTTGGTTTAGTTTGTATGTGGTTTTTTTGTCTAAAGTGTGGCAAGTTCTGAGAAGGATGCACATATATTTATTTTGCTTTTGGCTGAGGCTTCTATATGAGCAGAGGTTCTGTCTTGGTTATAAGTCCCACCATCACTGAAGGCGCCTTTTCAGTTAAAGTGATTTTATTGTTATCAGTTTGGCATAAACACACTTCATGAACCCATCAGCACATCACTGACTGGCAGTGGCATTCCAGGGTTCCAGAAAGGGGTCCTTCCTAGGCCCTACCAGAAATGCCAGGGATTGAACATGGGACAGATAGACAGTCTAGTATTGTTTTACAAGGAGTAATGGGAGGGACGGGATTCAGACATTGATCGTTGGCAAAAAAAATATTGGGACAAACACATAAAATGTACAAAGGGCTGAAATCCCGACACCAAAGAATGGAAAGGCATCTTATTTTGAGGTCAGAAGCAATCCACAAAGTGAAGGATTGTTTTTATACTATAAAACAGAATTTCTCTTTAACAGGAACAGCTTTAAGCATACGGGATTACAGCAATGTGCTCCTTTACCACGATGAACTTTTCTCACAGTGCCACAGTTGACTCTTAGGGGTTTTTTTATCCCTTGCTTTGTTTGGAGATGGAGGGGAGGGGGATTCGAGAGTGTAAGGTGCACAATCAATAAGGAAGAAGCCCATCTCGACTTTGATCCAATATGTCAGCCTCCGATTGGCTTTTGAAATGCAAATTGACTCTTTTAAGACCTTTAATCTCCCCTTAATTCTTGGCAGGGGGAATGTCTGACTCTCAAGAAGCTCTGCAAAGAGCCAGAAAAAGGGTTTAAGGGTGACCCCCAAATATATATATATATAAAGGAAAATGCCCAGTGCCATACTACAAGAATAAAGGGACATAGGGAAGTAATCTCTTCCCTGTGCAGGATTGCAGTTGGTTAGAGCGTGGTGGTGATCATGGCAATGTTGCATGTTCAATCCCCTTAAGGGACAGCTGCATATTCCTGCATTGCTGGGGGCTGGACTAGATGGTCCCCAGGGTACCTTCCAACTCTACAATTCTATGAGGAGGGTGCCAGGGCATCTGTTTAAACCTGTGTGGTGTAGTGGTTAAGGTGGTTAAGGTGTTGGACTAGAATCTGGAAGGCCAGGCCTCCCTTCTCAACTCTGAAGCTCATTGTGTGATCTTGGACCCATCTCTCTCTCTCTCTCTCTCTCTCTCTCTCTCTCTGGCTAACCTACCTCACAGGGTTGTTGTGAGGATTAAATGGGGACAGGAGAGGGCCATGTATGCCACCTTGAGCTTCTTGGAGGAAAGGTGGGATATAAATGTCATAAATAAATTAAAAGAAAATATTGTAAAAGTACCTTGTGGATTTTTGAGTGCAGACTCCGAGGTTGATCAGATCTGAATCCTCATATTAATCAGGATCATGTGAGTCCATTTTGTAGATTCCATTCCACCAAATTCTTCAAGCATCGCCTGTTAGCACCCTCTGTATCACTGAAGCCGAGAAGGCTGAGAGCACCCTGGGTTATTTTTATATGTCAACTTGCAATGAGTTTTATAGGGGATGTTACAGCTCATTTCTGCCCAGGCAACCCAGTACTGAAGATGTATGATCTCTGAAAGTAGCAATGTTGGGTGTCTAATAGAGATTTACTCACTCCTTCTGCTTAGTGGGGATAACGATATGAAAAGTTCTCATCTGCCTGAGTGCATATCCCAATTGCTGAGACAGATTATGCCTTCCACCCCCACCCCCCTCTGCAAAAGAAAAGAAACAAGAAGAAAAATGATGCTCAGCATCCCAGATATATGGTTGGAGTGAGAGTACAGAACGGGGGAATGAATACTGTCCTGTGAATGCTTAACAGTACACACTGTGAGAATACCTTCACCTTCCAGGTGCAATCCGTACAAATGCTAATGAAGTTTCCACCACAAATTAAGAATATTATTCCCCCAAGCATCTGGTTTAAGGCAGTACCCCTTGCTTGGCTGATGTAGCTGTGTCGTTACTATAATGTTTGATTCATATACGAAGTTGTCTTTAAATGAAATATTGTTTCTGTGGGAGATTGCAATCAAATATAACTAGCGCCAGGTGGTGCATGAAGCGGTTAAGGCCATAGAGCTGGATTCCTAGACTCAGCTAGGTCACTCCCCCTCTTCTCCGATGAGGGAGGAAGTGAAGCTTTTGCTTCCTGCTCTTCCCCCTCTCTCCATGCCATGTAGCCGACCAAGCCTAGACTATGTGTTTGAAGCTCTCTTTATTGCATTGTCTGTCCAAGAGTATTCTCTCTGTGCTCTCCTGGCCACTGCTTGGATAAAGGCATGAATCTAACCTTTGGAACATCTTCTAAGTAAAGCGTTTTAAAACTTAATTACCAATGTGTGGTTTATTCATTGCAAGTGGGGTAGAAAGAGAGGGGTGCTATTTGCAAGCGGGATAAAGGGGTTGGCGGCAGAAGTAATTGTTTCATTTCATGTGTTGCACATGGCATAAATGCATGTAGATTTCCTCATACTTGCAAGTTTTGTGTCCTTTCAAAAAGTAACTTTTTATTTTACAGTTTACTATTTTTTATTTTCTTTTGAATCAGATAGGGGGGACACACACACCATAATCTCTTCAGTGCTTAGGGCCTCTAAAGGTCTTAATCCAGTACCAGCTGCTACTGTCCATCAAAAAAGCTGGGAGGTGAGGAATAGAGGAAGGGTTAGCTCCTCACTGGAAAGAGATAACAATATATTTTCCCTCATGCTGTTTTCTTTCCTCCATCTCTGCTCTTCCTTGTCTGCCTTCGCTCCTTCCCCTGTGAGATTTTTATCACTGAGCCAGTCACTCACTATTTATTGCTTCCGCTTTCCTTTCTCTAATACTCTCATTGGGGATGTTTCTGAAACTCTCTTCACCTGAATTGCTCCCTAGATGACAGAGTTCCAAGATACATGGTTTTGTTCCTAAAGAGGAACTGGTATATTAGGAATCCCCTCTTAAAATGTTATCTACACAAACCAAAATGCAGCATTTCTTCAAAATACAATTTTTGTGATGTGTTTGTCCAATCAAACCATGTTTTCTTCTTCTTCTTCTTCTTCTTCTTCTTCTTCTTCTTCTTCTTCTTCTTCTTCTTCTTCTTCTTCTTCCCAATTTCCCAATTGTTGGTGTTTACATTTCTTTAAATTTGCCTTGTGGCATTCTTTAAACCTCCTTCGTTGACCACCAGCATTACGCTTTCCATTTTTAAGTCACCTTTCCATTTTTAAGTCACCATCACCTTGTCGTGGTGAGTGGGCTTGCATGTTCCTATGACCCTTGTGAGTGAAGCCATAGGGAATCTCTTACTCCCAGCAGGGTCACCCAAGGCAATAAGGTCAAAGGGAAGGAGCTAGACAAAGAATGAGTCCTCAACAGCAGAATAGGCGGATGATAAAGATGACAAGTGGTGTTACAATGGCTGTGAAGGTAGATGAAGGCTGCAGCAGATAAGAATCTACCGGTCGTTGTGACTACTCATGCCATCGGAACAGAGCCTTACTGCAAAGACTGTGCATTGGTCAGCGTGCACTGATCTACACACATTTTTAAAAAATCACTCACAGGCATCTTCCAGAAGTAAAGTTGCTGCTACACCAAGAGGCAACTCAGCCAGTGTTATGTACTGAGCTGAATCCTAGAACAATAGGATTCAGAATCAGCGGGAGCTACCCAATCCAACGCCAGGTGGAAGTGAATCCGCAACCTGATTGGCCTGCTGGAGCAGCCAATCAGGCGGCTGGCAGAAGTGAATCTGTTACCTGATTGGCCTGTAGGAGCAGCCAATCAGGCTGCAGGCAAAAGTCAATCCACAATATAATTGGCCCACAGGTGTAGCCCTGAAGTAGCCAATCACGCAAGGCCCATTGTGTAAATAATGTATATAAGCAGATGGTTTTGGGAAAAGAGCCATTCGTCTTCTCTTCTCCTCCTTGATGACTATGAGCTGAATAAAGAGCATGAAATTCACTCTTGACTCCGAGTATATTTCAGCCAGCATCACAATGAGAACTTCATTCACTGTCCAAGTTCACCTGCAGAACTTCTAGGTTGCATTGAGAGATAAGACAAGCAGCCAAATTAGCAACATAGGCCTCTGATCAATATATGTTTCTCACCACATCCTCAAAGGCGCAGTGCAGAAAGCAGCACAGATTCATCTTTTAAGAAATGATACGTATAGGGAGTGTCGGGTCTTTAGACTCCAGCTTTTGTACCAGTAGCTTTCGAAAATCCTGACACAATAGATTTATGCTGCACCTCTCCTTTTACGTTCCCCTATGCGAAACTGATATATCTTTCTTGCTCTTTTCTCAGGCTAGTAAAGAACTATGAATCCCAGAAATTCATGAACTCTTGTGAAGTTATAGCTCTTAAAAAAAAAAGGAAAAATCATTTGCAGTTTGAGAAATGGGTCCATGTATATCTAAACCTTGGGCAATTTTATGAGGCTATTATACTGCAGGTCTGAATTGTATTGCTATATATCTGCCTATAATTACTTGCTAAGTCTTGTTCCTATATCAACAGTTTGAAAAGGTGCAAGCAATGGGGGGGGGGAGGAGAAAAATAATTTGTTGTTGTTGTTTTGTTGTTGTTGCACTCAGAGAAGGGAGGCAAATTAGTTCTGTTACTGATTTTTGAACCACCAAACTATGAAATCATTATTGCTTTGCTCTAAATAAATTCCTACTTGAAGAAATAAGCAATTGAACCTGAGATGGTTGGTGTGCAAAGCATATGTTTCTACCATAGCTGCCAAGTTATCCCTTTTTTTAAGGGATTTTCCCTTATGCTGAATAGGCTTCCTCGCGAGAAAAGGGAAAACTTGGCAGCTATGGTTTCTACCACTAAGGTACAACCTCTTCCAAGCACCAACTTAAAATGTGGAGGTTTCCTTGGACAATTGTGGGTTATAACTGTCAGCTAGGGTTCATCGAGGAAGTAGCTAAGTATCTAGTCTTCAACTTAATAAAGCTGATCATATTTACTGTTTTAGCTGCACTCTTAATTTAGTGCATTCCTGGTGTGCTTTAAATTGAATCTGACAGTACCTTGCTCCAGGATGGTTATGAGGAAGGATTGGTGGCTACATCAATATTTTAAATAAATAAATATTGGCTAGCAGATCAGGACAGCTGAATTTGCTGCTTGCTCTGCTTAAATCCAACCAAGGGCTAATGCTGAAATGTTGCTTCAATTGGAAATTTGGTAAAGGATTAAATAAGATAGTGACACTGTTTGAGCATGCCTACCAATCAAGAAACATAAACAAGAAAATGAAGGCAAAAATAAAGTAATGTGGAATATATTGCTGGAACCTGAGGGGACTTGGAGAAGCAAGAAGCTTGAGGAACTGCCGCCATCCAGCTCCCCTGGTGGTCTCTCCTAATTATTATTATTATTATTATTATTATTATTATTATTATTATTATTATTTATACCCCGTCCATCTGGCTGGGTTTCCCCAGCCACTCTGGGCGGCTTACAACAGAAAAATGAAATAAAACAATTAAACATTAAAAGCCTCCCTAAACAGGGCTGCCTTCCCCGCAACCATCACCACAAGGATGTCTGAATCGTCTTGTGCTCTATTCTGCTGTGGTCAGACCCCACCTGGAATACCGTATCCAGTTTAGGGAGTCACAATTTAAAGAAATTGACAAGCTGGGACATGTGCAGAGGAGGGTGACCAAGATAATAAAGGGCCTGGAAGCCAAGTGTTCAGGGTAATGTTTAGCCTGGAGAAGTGAAGACTGATAGGTGATATGATAGACATCTTCAAATATCTGAAGGGCTCTCCCATGGATGATGGTGCAAGCTTGTTTTCTGCTACTTCACAGGGTTGGACCCCAACCAAAGGATTCAGGTGACAAGAAAGGAGATCCTGACTAAACATTAGGAAGAACCTTTGGGCAGTAAGAGCTGTTTGCAGGTGGAATGGGCTTCCTCAGGAGGTGGTGCATTCTCCTTCATTGGAGGCTTCTAAGCGGAGGTTGGACAGCAACCTGTTCTGGATGCTTTAGTTGAGATTCCTGCAAGGCAAAGGATTGCTGGCCCTCAAGATCCCTTCAAACTCTGTAAAACTGTCTATCTATGGTTCTAATTCTTCATAAGGTCTTCATAAGTTGGATGTTGGAAGATTCAAGACACATTAAAGTAAGCATGTCCTTTATGTACTGGTACTAGAAATGTGTATTTTAAATATGCATTTAAAATGTATTTTAAATATGCATTTAAAATGTATTTTAAATATGCATTTAAAATGTATTTTAAATATGCATTTAAACATGCATTTATTAGAAGAGATTTCATCTTCAAATATGCATTTCTAAATGTGTGTTTTCTCTCTCTCTCACTTTCAAAAGTGTTTTGATATATTTTTGAGCAGGGGATTGTGTTGGAACAGCCAGGAAGTGCAAAAGCTATAAAATTAATAAATTCTAATCCTCGTTTCATATCAGAATCCACGAAGGTCAAGTCCCTGGGACTGGTTTAGCAGAGTTTGCCCTCCCATCAATCCCAAATCCCTCTGCCTGTCCCGTGAGGCTTTATAGAGAGATGAAGCCACACCACACCTGCAGTCTTGCTGCACACAGCAACTTGACTGGAAGGTGAGCAGCTAAGATGCTGTACCAGCCCAAAGCTGGCACCATGCTCAGGCCCAGCTTGGGCTTGGTGGCATCATATCCAGTTGATTTGGGACGAGTTCAATCCTACCCTATCTGGTCTCAGAGCCAAGTTCTTCTTGCTCTTCGACCCCACAGTGTCCCATTCCACTTCGGCACCTGAGGCCAAATGGCAAGGTGCCCGCTGTTGGGGCTGCCCCACTGAAGCCTTGCTTACCAGGCTTGTGCAGCTTCAGATTTTGGTGTGGATTTTGGTGGGTGGTGCTCCACCCTCCATGCCATGGGAGAAGCAGCAGCAGCTTTCATGTTCTTGTGAGATCTTGCCAGGAAGAAGAAGAAGAAGAAGAAGAAGAAGAAGAAGAAGAAGAAGAAGAAGAAGAAGAAGAAGAAGAAGAAGAAGAAGAGTAGTTTGGATTTGATATCCCGTTTTATCACTACCCGAAGGAGTCTCAAAGCGGCTAACATTCTCCTTCCCTTCCTCCCCCACAACACTCTGTGAGGTGGGTGGGGCTGAGAGACTTCAAAGAGGTGTGACTAGTCCAAGATCACCCAGCAGCTGTATAATAATAATAATAATAATAATAATAATTTATTATTTATACCCCGCCCATCTGGCCGGGTTCCCCCAGCCACTCTGGGCGGCTTAAAACAAAACAGAAATTCTAAAATACAGAAATCCATCAAACATTAAAATACAGAAATCCATCAAACATTAAAAGCTTCCCTAAACAGGGCTGCCTTGAGATGCCTTCTAAAGGTCTGGTAATTGTTGTTCTCTTTGACCTCTAGTGGGAGGGCATTCCACAGGGTGGGTGCCACTACCGAGAAGGCCCTCTGCCTGGTTCCCTGTAACTTGGCTTCTCGTAGTGAGGGAACCGCCAGAAGGCCCTCGGAGCTGGACCTCAGTGTCCAGGCAGAACGATGGGGGTGGAGACGCTCCTTCAGGTATACCGGACCGAGGCCGTTTAGGGCTTTAAAGGTCAACACCAACACTTTGAATTGTGCTCGGAAACGTACTGGGAGCCAATGTAGGTCTTTCAGGACCGGTGTTATGTGGTCTCGGCGGCCGCTCCCAGTCACCAGTATAGCTGCCGCATTCTGGATTACTTGTAGTTTCCGGGTCACCTTCAAAGGTAGCCCCATGTAGAGCGCATTGCAGTAGTCCAAGCGAGAGATAACTAGAGCATGCACCACTCTGGAGAGACAGTCAGTGGGCAGGTAGGGACTCAGCCTGCGTACCAGATGGAGCTGATAAACAGCTGCCTTGGACACAGAGTTGACCTGTGCCTCCATGGACAGCTGTGAGTCTAAAATGACTCCCAGGCTGCGCACCTGGTCCTTCAGGGGCACAGTTACCCCATTCAGGACCAGGGAGTCCTCCACACCCGCCCGCCTCCTGTCCCCCACAAACAGTACTTCTGTCTTGTCAGGATTCAATCTCAATCTGTTAGCAGCCATCCATCCTCCAACCGCCTCCAAGCACTCACACAGGACCTTCACTGCCTTCACTGGTTCTGATTTGAAAGAGAGGTAGAGCTGGGTATCATCAGCATACTGATGGACACCCAGCCCAAACCCCCTGATGATCTCTCCCAGCGGCTGCATATAGATGTTAAAAAGCATGGGGGAGAGGACAGCACCCTGAGGCACCCCACAAGTGAGCGCCCAGGGGTCTGAACACTCATCCCCCACCACCACTTTCTGAACACGGCCCAGGAGGAAGGAGCGGAACCACTGCATGACAGTGCCCCCAGCTCCCAAGCCCTCTAGACGGTCCAGAAGGATGTTATGGTCGATGGTGTCAAAAGCCGCTGAGAGATCCAGCAGAACAAGGAAACAGCTCTTACCTTTGTCCCTAGCCGGCCGGAGATCATCGACCAGTGCGACCAAGGCAGTTTCAGTCCCATGATGAGGCCTGAATCATGTATGTGGAGGAGCGGAGACGCAAACCTGATTCACCAGATTACGAGTCTATTGCTCCTAACCACTACACCACACTGGTTCTCCTTCTTCTCTGGAGGCTGGAGTGGGGGTGGGACATTGGAGAAATGGTGACAGCAAGATATCATGCAGAGCCCCATGAGATCTCACAAGAGCTCCACAACATCTTGTGCAATTTCAGTGAGATCTCTCCATAAACTGGACCTGCTTTACTGCTGGCAGTGGAAACAAAGGGGTGGTCGGGGTGCCAAAAGGAGCACTGCCTCATGGGCTTCTGCCACTCAGGACTGTCACCTCACCTTGTCTAAAGGGCAGGCTGGCCCTGCTTCCACCCATCCATATCTTCATTACATGGAAGATATGCTTAATGCCAATGAAGTGACATTGGCATCATTCTGGAGGCCAGCAGGGTGGAGAGATAACTCCACTCAGCCCACAGGGACCCACCCTTGCCCACATCAAAAGGAAGGGGGTACATTTTTCAGATAGCACATTATATTGAAGCAGCAATCTTATATTTGCTACATTAAAAGTATCATACTCCTGCAAATGGATCTGGATTGTACATACAATTATCTAGACTTGGTGGGTTTTCTGTTTGGAAATGTTGTATTTCTCCGTGGTAACCTCAGCATTCTTTTGAACCTCAAAACATCCATCCATACACGAGCCAGCTGCGGAGGGCAATTTAGCATCCTGGTGAGTCCCTGACGTTTTCACCGGATATGAAAAGCTCTTTACCTCGCATTCATCACTGAGAATAGAAGCTCCAACGCCTTTGATTTCAGTAAACAGTCGTTTATTAAACACACCGGGGGGGGGGGGGGTTGAGAGACAGACAGTCAAAAGGAGAGCTCAGCAAAAAAAAATATAAAAAGTCAGTGTTGGGAAGCTGCATCAGTCAATCACTTCCTTGAATTTCTCATCATCCACATAACACAGCCTTTTCAACACTTCAAAAGGTAAAGTGCTGATGTAAGGAAGATATAAAGTCATTTACGAGATAAGGGTGTACATTAATGTAGCTAAACAGGAAGATGTGTCATGATAGATAATTCCGTGGCTCTGAATTTACATTCCCACTTATCACCTTGAAATGCATTATTCATGAGGACACACTCCCCCCCCCACCTCCGCCACTAAATAAAGATCAGGGAAGTGCAAACATCTAGATCCCAGGTGCTAAGCAGCTTTCAATGAGAGGACATACTCAATATCATTTAGCACAGATTAGTTATTCCTTACAACACATTCACTCTCCTTGGGTACACAAAATTAGAGGCTGAGCGTGCTCCTTCAAGCTGAGTGGTGAGAGCAGCGGAAGAGTCCTGTTGGGTCAAACAAGACTTGGTCAACATGGTGTCCTCTAAATGTTGCTGGATTACAACTCCCATCGTCACTGACTAGGAGAACATCGATCCAGTTCTTATTTAAAGGCAAACATACCTAATTCAAACCTTCAAAACAATATGTGAACTGAAAGACAACCATTCCTTGAAATTTGCTCTTTTCCGAATTTTGCAATGCAGAAAAGTGATATGCACATACTAGGGTAAAATGTGCATAAAATGGATATATTGGTGGAAATAGTGTGCAAGAAATGCACTCTGTTGTGGTCAATTGCTTTGCAAATATAAGTACATTAGGCAAAATGCCATACAAAAAATGCAAATATTGTAGGAGAAATTTGCACAACGATGCTGATGAATTTTCATAAAACTCCCCCTTTTAAAAACATAAAACCTGATATTGAAATGTGAACAACTGAACTTAAGAATGAAGTAATGTGAAACCCAGACTGACAGATCTGTACATTCTTATCCCAGAGCACTGGTTGGCAATGCTGGCTGGGGCTGATGGGATTTGAAGTCCAGCAGCATTTGGAGAACACAGTGTTGTCTACCCTTGATCTAGTGCATCACACCCATAGGTGCCAACACCCTGGGGCCCTGGGTGCCCGAGCACCCACAAAATTCCCATGAATGGCACCCAGATGGTTCCCAGAGGCACAGGAGGACAGTGGCATCTCAGTGGCATACTGCTTCTGAATCTAGAGGTTCCACTTTAGGGGGGGGGAGGCAATCAAAATATTCAGGGAGCTGGAAGCAATGCCCCTGTAAGCAAACAGCACAATTGCACTGAGGGTGAACACTGACATGTGATTTTTAAAATGGAATGGTTTTACAGTTTGGTTTGGTTGGTGGTTTTGTTAACCACCCTGGATTCTTAACAAAGAAATGAAATGCAAACAGGCCCCCTTCTGGCCCCTCCCCCTGCCCCGCCCCACCCTCCATTGTTGGAGAATGGAAGATGGAGTTTGCAAACCGATGCTGTTTTCCTCCAGCCATTCTTCAGTGAGTTGCTGTTTCTCTTTGACCCCCAAATAATGCAAAAACATTGCGCCCCTCTCCCACAAAAAAGCTAAGCAACTTATGGCTCCCGGACCCCCTAAAATTGGGGGCTTTCCTCTCCCCCAAAAAGCTCAACAGCTTTGACCTGAACCCCTAAAAAGGGGGGTAGATCACTGCCAGTTTTTAAATCTGTGAGTAGATTGCAGTCTCTTGGAAGCTGGCCACCCCTGATCTAGTCCACCCTTCTGCAATGCAGGAATATGCAGCTGTCCCACACGGGGATCAAACCTGCAACCTTGGCATTATCAGCACCATGCTCTAACCAACTGAGCTATCCAGGCAGGGTATCTTTCCTGGGTGAAGGAGAGCAAGCAGTTCCCACCTAATCAAGAAGTGGTGACCGGGAATGTGTGAATTATTTGCGAGCTCCCCATGCATTTGGATGTTATGTGAAGTTCTGGATCTTTCCTGTTAGTGGTATGATTGAACAGAAGGCATCTTCATATGTTCACCTGAGCATCACACAGCAGAGCTAAGTCCAGCAGAATGCCCAAGCTGCAGGCCCCAACTACTGACCCTAGATGGCTCACGCGCAGACCCACCCAATTCCATTATACTGATCACAGGAGATATCACTCATTCACTCGTAGGTGTTTAAAATGTCACTGCGACCAAAAGGAACATAAGATCTGGCTCCATAGAGGTCATTGGAGAAGGTAAGTCTGTTCCCATGGTACTGTTCCAATGACCTTTCTTCAAGCAATAAATCATGCATGCAGTTTGATGTTTTAGGGGTGGGGCAGGGGGGCAGCAGTAGCATTGATTAGGGAGAAAAGAGCCAATTAAGGTGTTTTTTTTTATGATGCAAAATCCATTTGAAAATATGACTGCAGTGGAGACTGATGTACTGATGAAATTTGTTATTGACTCCTTTTTTAAACTCAGCAACGTGGGGGAAGAGAGATCAGAGGCAAGTCAGGGAGAAATATTGGTCAGCAATAAAAGTCGACTTGATGGAAGGTTAGAACACAGGTTACATGAAAGGGGAGTCCTTTTTTATAAGGTTATAAAGGCTTTTATTATGGATTTACATTAGAAAATGACAGGGCAATTAGAGTCTTGGGCTGTCACAGAATAACATCTCAGCAAAAAAGGGATGCAATAGATCAGGCTTTACCTTAAAGAAAAACTATCAAATATGCCTTATTCTCACCAGGGTGGTAGAGTTGTGTCCTGACTATACCATTTCAGATGGCAGAGGAAAGTTTTCATGATTGAATGTTCCCTTCATGCAAAAACATTACCTTCTCCCTAACATGCTACCTTTCTAAATGCATGAATTTTGTTTTCGTTTGGGTTCCCCCCCTAAGAAAAATAGATATTTCCCACCTCAGTCTCCTTTGAGCTCTGCTCTTTTGTACAAACCCATGCAATGCACTCAGAAACCAGGCATGCCATTGAAAAGGCCAGCCATTCTTCTCAACATGCTACTTTTCTAGATGCAAGGATACTCTTTCTTTCTTTTTGAGGACCCTTCATGGGAGTGTCCACCTGCCATCTGAAGTGGTAGAGCCCAGAACCTGTTGGTGTAGAACTAGACTTCAATTGACAGAGGGAAGTTGAACATTCCGATGGGCTAACAGTGATCAGATGTCAAAAAAACTGTTAATATAAATGCTTGATTAGGGCTTGTTCACATTTCCTCTTGTCCCATGTCTTGAAAGCACAGATTCAAGTGGTTTCCCCCTTGCTCCTTTCCCAGGGAAAACCCACTCTTTAGCTCCAAATTGGAACAAACAGCAATCCACAGAAAACTTGATTGCCATTTGCTCCGAATGTTGAAGAACAGTTTTTCCTGGGGGAAATTAGTGGGACAACAGGAAGTGTGGGTAAGCTGTTAGTGATTCTTCAAATGAACAATCAAATGCAAGCATGTCACCCACTCATGCCTGATCCTACATATTACACACAACACTTGCACTTGTGTAGCCAGCTTCCTGGGCTCAGCATCCTGTGTGAAGAAGCCTACTGCATTTCTTTTAAGCGCTTTGCCAGGAGTCAGCAGGAGTCAGCAGTAGTGCAGATCTGATTGCTAGTGCAGATTCATAAACTCGCTTTGCATCATTCCCAGTTTGAAAACCCTAATAACACTTGTGGGATCATTCTATGGCTAAGAATGCCACCAGCTTGTTTCTCTTTTCCAGAAGACACAGACAATTAAATCTCTCCCATGGAGCAGGATCCTCTGGTACCGCCCCCCTAATTTATGCCTCATTTCACTCTAAGGTTCAATAAAACAGCAAGCAAGCACACTGGATATAGCAAAGCCTGTTCCTTCCATTGTGATTTATAAGGCAGAGAAGCAACCATCCCCCCAGGATACAGATGTTCAGATAACATGTTGTCACTCCTTTTGTTTAGGGCTCTTTTTCCTCTTTGTCCCTTGGTTGCCACTATAAATCAGGAAGGGTTGCAAACATCCTTTATTTGCAGCATCTGTTTTGAACCAACATTAATCATTGTCCAAGTACCTGAGAATAACCATTCATTCTAGCTCTATTATTTCTAGCATACACAATGGAGAGACGTCTCCATCCCGGTTTAATTCCAGTGCTTACCGTTCTTAACGATTGACTGTCGCATTCTACCCCTGCTCAATAAATGGATTCATGTTCCTGAAGGCCATAAAAGATTATGGTGATCAAAATCTCCCAGGTGTGCTCCAGCGCCTTGTTTCTGATGGCTCTTTATGTCTCCAAACCCAAGAATGTAGGATGCTGCCTTATGCAGAGTCAGGCCCATTGACCCAGCTAGCTCAGCATTGTGCGCACTAACTCATGGCAGCTCTACAAGGTTTGAGGATGGAGTCCATCCCAGTCCTATTTGGAGATGCCAAGGGTTGAACCTGGGACCTTCAGCATGCAAAGCAGATGTTGGGTGACCTCAAAGACAACCAGCTCCCCCAAAGTAGATACAGATAACCCTCAGGCAAATAGCCCTTCCAGGAGTGGTTTCAGGGCCCTGGTTCAAATCAGTCCATACTGCAGCTGTGAGTACTAATTTAAAAGAATTAAAATTAAAAAATTCCTTCAGTAGCACCTTAAAGACCTACTAAGTTTTTATTTTGGTATGAGCTTTCGTGTGCATGCACACTTCTTCAGATACACTTGAAACAGAAGTGTCAGACCGTATATATATACAGAGGGTGTGGGGGGGGGGTGGGAATGGGTGATGGGCTGATGGGAGTGGTAAACCTGTAGATGGCTGTTAACAACTGCTGATGACTGCAATTAGTCCTGGGGGAGAAAAAAAGGGCTGAGGTGCTCTCATGGCACTCTCCCTTCCCGCCAAAGAAGGGCAAAGGGAGCAAAAATGGAGGTGGGGTGATAAATGGTCCGTCGCCATCCAGAACTCTTCCTGATGGCTGTCATTTCTTTCCCCAACACCATCTGGAGTAATGCTGCCGGAACATCTGGAAGGGGAGAAAATGCAACTACTAGTTTGAGATTGAGAAATCAGTTTATTTATGGTTCTTCCTGCATCAGGCCAATGGCCCATCTGGTCCAGCTTCCTGTTCTTGCAGTGGCCAATCAAATGCCTATCGGAAACCCAGAAGCAGGACCCAAGCGCTTCTAGCAACAGGCATTCAGAAGCATTACTGCCTCTGACTGTGGAGGCAGAGCAAAGCCTGTTGAAGATTCATTCCCCGTGTCTGCAGTCATGGGATTGTTGTTTATCGCATGATGGTGTATGTTTTTCATTCCACAGAGTGGGAAGTGACGGAGACAGGATGTTTGTGATACTGTGTTCCGTGAAGTGGGACTATTGTACTTTGTTCTTTCTCTTTGCTGTCTGATGCTAGAGAGAGATGGAGCTATGTTGCAGTGTATTATATGTAAATAATTGTAAGGTAAAGGTAAAGGGACCCCTGACCATTAGGTCCAGTCGTGACCGACTCTGGGGTTGTGCGCTCATCTTGCATTATTGGCCGAGGGAGCCGGCGTATAGCTTCCAGGTCATGTGGCCAGCATGACAAAGCCGCTTCTGGCAAACCAGAGCAGCACATGGAAACACCGTTTACCTTCCACTGTAGCGGTTCCTATTTATCTACTTGCATTTTGATGTGCTTTCAAACTGCTAGGTTGGCAGTAAATAATTGTAGATTAGCCAAAATGCTGAGTTGCTGAGGTCTGTTACGCAAACTGCGAAGGCTCTGTGGATCCCTATGTGTGCTGATGTCTCCAAGGCACCAGTCACTGTGATGTTCGGGCTGGAGAAAGCTTTTGAAGCTCCCGAACAATCGACCAGGAGGGAGAGAACATGCCAGTCAGGCATGTGTCTTTACCAAGGTCCTACTCGTGTGTAGGATTCTCCTGTAACACAGCCATGATGGCTAGTAGGTATTGCTGGGCTTGTTGTCCACAAATTTATCTAACGCACTTCTCAAGCCATCCACATTGGTGGCCATCACTATCTCTTGGAGTGAATGCCATAGTTTGAAGAAGGACTTCCTTTTAGCTGTTTGAAATCATCCAACATTTAGGTTTAATCGATGTCTACAAGTTCTAGGGGGTTGAAAACTTTTCTCTATGCACTTCCTCCATGCTATGCAAAATTTCATGAAGGTCCATCATGCCACCTCTTGCTCACCTTTTCTCTAAAGTGAAAAGTCCCAAATGCTGCAACCATTTTTCATGGTGTGTGCCCGTGTGTGTATTTTTGTGTGTCACTCCATGCCCTTGATCATTTTGGCGACCCTTCCCTGAACCTTTTCCAACTTCACAATGTCATTTCTGAGGTGAGGCGACCACAACTGTACACAGAATTCCAAATGCGGTCGCACTACAGATTTGTATAATGGCACTATGATATTGACAGTTTTATTTTCAGTTCCTTTTCTAATGATCCCTGGCATGGAATGTGTCTTTTTCACATCTTCCAAGCACTGGGGTGACACCTGTCAGTTCTGCGTGTGTTCATTCATAAGTCTATTACATCCTGCCTCGGGGATGAAATTCATTTCTTCTTTTTTAAAAAAAAACGCACAAGAATTTGTACAAATATACTTATTTCATCACAAAATAAGTAAACATCTATTTTATTTCAATATGTACATTTCTAAGCACAGTTTATATACTTATTCAAAAGCTTTTCTACACTGCTAAACATGTTGCTCATCTCTAAACAGTGTGATATAAAAACAATAAAAATATCAGTAAAACAAAAAAATAACACAAATCAGTAAAACAATAGTATAAATGCGCGCGCGCACACACACATATAATTTGAAGGAGTTAATGAATTCAAACAAATAAGAACAGGGTTCAAATTATGGGTCAGGGAAAGCCTAGGCAAAAAGTGAAGCTCTTCACAAGACTGATAGTTGCTTCTTCATGTATGGCAGAGGGAAGGGCATTCCGTAGTACAGGAGCAATAGTGGACAATGCCAATTTTTGAGACAGTGTCCTAAGTGTCCTTACAGGCACTTACGATCTAAGTAATCTTGCAGGTCCATACGGGGACAGGGGGCCTTTTAGGTAGCCTAGTCTCAATCTGTTCAGGACTTTGTATGTTAACATCAAAATCTTGAACTGATTGGCAGTCAATGCAGTTTGATCGACAGAGGTGTCTTTCTTCTTCTTCTTTGGCGATCACTCGTAGCCGAGTAAGATTGTCCTGTGGAGGCCAATTCTGGATCCACACGTCCTTCCACAGTGGGGACATTGGTTTCCGGATGGGAGTTGATCATGGTGTGGATTTGCCAAGCATGCCTTCCTCTTAGCACGTTTCTCCCTTGCGTCCTGAGTTTGAGTGTCTTCAAAGCCCATGACACCTTTGGTAAAGGCTGTTCTCCAACTGGAGCGCTCCTGCCTGCAGCATTCTACACCAGCTGCAGCTTCCAGACCAATCCCAAGGGAAGCTCCATGTAGAGCCCATTACAGTCCAATCACAAGGCTACCGATGAATGAGTCGTGCATGAACTATCCCCACAAATGTATTCTAACACATTTTTGAGCCAACAACTGTATTTCAAAATTCAGAAAGGTGCAAAATCCAGGGGCTAATTAAATTCTGATCCGTGCATTAGTCTGAGAAGTGTAAACCAGGATGGCGTGCTTAAAAATGCAGACCAAATGAAATTCTCCTCCAACCTTAAAGTAAGGAGCTCATGACAGCAGCTGTGAGTTCACTCCTATTCTACAACTTCCCAGGAAATAAGGTTATCCTTTCCATTTTGCAGATGATCAGGTGAGGCTCAAGGCTATTGATTGAGCAGGAATTTGAACCCCATCCTCTCATATTTAAAGGCCGTTACCTTTCTCACTGAGGTTTTAGAAAACGGTGCCCCTATTTTGACAACCAAGTATAAACAACAGTCACACAACAGTCCTTGATTCGCAAATCCTGCCATAATATTTTGACTCCCTCTTCTTAGATTAGACTGTGACTTGTCAAAACAAAATTTAAAACATTCCTTCCAGTAGCACCTTAGAGACCAACTAAGTTTGTCATTGGTATGAGCTTTTGTGTGCATGCACACTTCTTCAGATACACTGAAACAGAAGTCACCAGACCCTTATATATAGTGAGAGGGTGGGGAGGGGTATTACTCAGAAGGGTGGTGGGAATGGGTGATTGGCTGATAGGTGTGGTAAACCTGTTGACGACTGGATTTCTCTGTGGTTCTTCCAACCCATAGTTAACAAATGGGTTTCCAACTCAGTGCTGCTTTTCCTCACTTTTCCACACACCTCCTCCAAATGGGGCTGTTTAGAACTTGCACGAACTAAGTTTCTGCTCATCCATGCCCTTGCCAGCTCTGTCACTCTCTGAAAAGTCACTTGTCTGCTTTCCGTAACAAGCTGCTGCAAAGCAATGGGGTCATGAAGAGGACCTAGGAAATGTCCCCCTAGGGGAGAGTGAGTGGATGGGTTTTACTTCATAATACGAAGCCGGTCTCCTATGAAAGCACGCATTTATCATTCTGAATGCAACTGTCTCGTAATTGAGAACAGGGGACAGGATCTGCCAAGGCTCGTCACAGTCTAGGCTAGCTTTGAGCATCCACCCCAGTTGCTTTGAACCACAATGCAACAGTCCATGATTTACACTCCTGTGGTGACATCGCATCCTCCTTTGTGGATGGAGAGGTCATGCCCTCTACTTTGGTTTAGTTACGATTAGAAAATTGAAGTCATTGGAACTGCAATGATACATCTTCATATAGCAATGGCTGGAAAGTGTTTGAGCTGCACTTCTTCTTCTTTGGCTATTAGTTCTTTTGAGACATTTCTTAAAAAGAAAGAAATTACTCTATCAAGGGGATGACTAAATCCTATTACCAAAATAGATAGCCCCTCCAGAGTCAGCTCTGGAAGCTTGTGGAAATAATTAGGTTTAAAGTGGGGCTAACATAAATTGCGTCTTTTAGAACTTATCAAAATCCAGTCTGGCAAGTGCTGGATTTGGAAATTCAGGCCTTTTGATCAATATTTGAACTTGTATTTTAGACCCCTTGAGAGCATCAGCCAAAAATTGAATGATTCTACTGAACTTTAAGAGCAATTAATTTTTAATTTGAAATTCATGAATTTGTAATATGTTGACTCCCATTTTATCTTGTCCCGGTTTGTAAATTGTCAATATGTGGTGTAAATTCCCCAAAGACTTAAGCAAGAGCTACATTTAGGCATGTCATTCAATGTAATGAGTGAATCCACTAGGATAGATAGATAGAGATTAAAAATTTACAACAAACATACAGAAATCTCTGAATGTCCCCAAAGGATATCCCACGACTGGAAGGGAGCATAAGAAGAACCCTGTTGGATCAAGTCCAAGGTCCATATAATCCAGTATCCTGTTCTTACCCACCAGATGCCTATGGGGAGCTCAAAGGGAGGACCTAAGTCAGGGGTCCCCAAACTACGGCCCCCGGGCCGGATGCGGCCCAATCGGCCTTCCAATCCGGCCCGCGACGACCCCCGCCGCCCGCTGCCGCCGCCCGCTCTCGCGGCGCGCGGCGCAGCGGCGATCTAAAAAATCGGCAAAAAATCGCCGAAAATTCTTTGTGCGCATGCGTACGGGCCTCTCCCGACCCGGAAGAGGTCATTTCTGGTGCACTTCCGGGTCGGGGGAGGCCCATACGCATGCGCACAAGCGATTTTCGGCGATTTTTTTTCCCGCCCGTGTGCGCGTGCGCATGCGCACGGGCGCGCACTCCCCCGCCCTCCGGCCCGCTGCGCGCGCACTCCCCTGCCATCCGGCCCACCGCGCGGTCGGCGCGGCGGGCACCGGCCCGCCGCTCGGTAAGTCTGGGGACCCCTGACCTAAGTTCAACACCCTACTTGGCAACCGAGTCTAGACACTGAGAATCATCCCCATCACTCAATCATTTCTATGCACTGATGTCATCTCTCCAGCTATAACAGACTCAACAGAGAAAGCAGGCTTGCCTGCACACTATTTTTCATAAAAGAATATGCTCTCTCAAATGGGGTGAATACAGCTGATCAAGGCAAGGGATGGGGATGACCCTTCAGGTGTTGTTTGATCCCAACTCCCAACAGCCCAGCCACCACTGCCCATGGCCAAAGATGATGGGAGTTGGCGCCCAGTAGTATCTGCAGAGACACAGGTCTCCCATCCCTGATCAAGGCAGTCATGCATCTGAAGAAGATGATTGAAATGCAACATAGGAACATTCACAAGATGCATTTACTAGTGCCCAGATAAGACGCCTTAGCAAGTTCACTATGCTGTGAACTTCTGGCAGTGAGAACAGGTGGCTCTGTGCATTTGTGCTCCTTGTGGTGAGCTACAGAAGCCTGCTCAGTGGAGGGAAAGGGGGGACTTTGCCATCCCAGAGTCAGGAGTTGTGAGGGATAGAAGCAGAAATCTTTCCAGTGAGCCTTGTTTAGCAATGTTCAATGGTGTAGTTCAATGGTTTTCATGAGTTATGATGCTCCTTTAAGTTCCAGAGCAGCAGCACCAACCAGCATAAGCCTGGCAGGGATGGGTGACTCTGTCTATTTCATTTTCTCCTTTATCCTGTCTTAAGCTCAGCTCACCACATTTCCACATCATTCAGTCAGCAGTGTCCTCTTTACCAAGGGCATCACCCAGGGTTCAACTCCGACACCCTGGTTCACTTTGCCTAGACAACCCACTAGTTACCTCTCAAAAGGCTAAGTTATTTATGTTGCTGGATTTTTGCTTAGCTCCTTAGAGGAAGGACTGTAGCTTAGTGGCAGATCATCTGCTTTACACACAGAAGGCCCCAAGTTCAGTCTCTGATATCTTCAGGTTGAGTTGGGAATGTCCCCTGCTGAAAACCCTGCATAGCTGGTGTGTGTGTGTGTGTGTGTGTGTGTGTGATGACCCCAACCTTGCTACATCCTTGCTTGCCTCTCCTTCTCTGCAATGGACTGTCAAGGTAGCTGGCGATGCCTGCCCAACTTCAATAAACTCCTCTATCCCTTAGAGGTTTGCACACGTTTTACAATAAACTCTTCTGACAATTTCCTGTTCCTGCAACATCTTGATGATCTGCAGGATGTGCTGCCAAGTAAGCAAAATGTTAGATTATCCAGCCCCTGGAAGATACTAATTTAATACTTCAGCATATGGCTATGGCATGTATCTCACCATGATCAACAGGGAACCTCTGCTTAATGCCTTTATCCCAGCATGAACTGATTGGTCTGGAAAGAGGTAGGATGAAAAGTGAATGCAGACACAGCCCAGACCCCCCAAGGGGGAATATAGAGCTATGTTGGAACTAAAATGCATCAGTCACACCTTTATCTGCCTCTCTTGCTGCAGGAAGCCTCGGGTCTTGACGGCTGGAGAGGCAGAGGTTCAGGCCTGACCCAGGAATAGAGTTGCAACCAGCTGGTGGTGTTGGGTCGTTGCATGAGGAAGCTGCGTCCGCAGCTCCCTCACATGCTGGATCCCAGGAGAGGGGAGATGAATCTCTGCCTTTTCGCTGCGTCTGTCCATGGGTCAGGCCTGACCCAGGAGTGAAGCTGCAGCCAGCTGGTAGCTATGCCCTCCCTCTCTCTTACGGTCAGCCTAGGGGTGGCCCTAAGGAACTGCTGCCACCCCAGCCCTGAAGGCCGAGCCCGGGCATGGCTTCCCTTGATGAGGGAGCCGGTCATGGGGAGGCCTGGTTGCGTCCCCTCAAAAAAATATGCCTGGGACACTGAAATGGCACCGTTAACTGGAAAACTAAGAGACAAAGAGAATAGAAATTTCAAGAAAGACTGGGAACGGTTTATGTTTGTCTTTACAGAAACATTGTAAAGAAGTGGACTCACTAGCGGGGTTTGAGTAAACACTTACAATTAAGAAAATAAATATAAAAGCTAAGGTGTAATAATGGGGAAATATCAAAAGGTAAGATGTAATGTTGAAAAGATGATACAAAGTCAGTAAGATTATAATAAGGTTACCAGACGTCCCTGTTTCCCGGGGACAGTCCCCATACAAAATCCATTGAAGTTGGAACGTGTCCCCGGATTCATTGAAAAAAATCTGGTAATTTTAGATTATAACCCCACCCTCCAGCCCCTGACACTACACCACTGTCACTTACTTGCCTGGAGGGAGGAAAAAGTAGTGTAGAAACAATATGAGAGGAGGTGTGCCCTCCAGCCTGACCTTGGTCGCTGGAGAAACTTCCTGCAAATACTTACAATGGTATGGGCTGACGAGAGGTGGCTCATCATACTAACCTTCTTCTCAGAAGTAAAGCTTACATTCATTGGTTAATAATGATGATGATGACAATAATAGTAGTAGTAGTAATAATAGTAATAATAATAATAATAATTTATTTATACCCCACCCATCTGGTTGGGTTCCCCCAGCCAATATCAGCAGCTCCCAACAGAATATTAAAAACAAAACAAAACATCAAAAATTAAAAATTAAAAACTTCCCTAAACAGGGCTGCCTTCAGATGTCTTCTAAAAGTCAGATAGTTGTTTATTTCCTTGACATCTGATGGGAGGGTGTTCCACAGGACGGGCGCCACCACCGAGAAGGCCCTCTGCCTGGTTCCCTGTAACCTCACTTATCGCAGTGAGGAAACCGCCAGAAGGCCTTCGGAGCTGGACCTCAGTGTCCAGGTTGAATGATGATGTGCATTTAGGCACACCCAGCATTTGGATGTGACCCGTTCCCCCCCCCCTTAAAGTGGTCCAAAAGGGAATGAAGATGTCAGTTGCTGCGGCAGCTGCTGCTGCTGTTTTAGAAACCACCCCTTCTCTAGGTCTTTTTCTTTGGTATATACCTCGACCCTGACGTACTGAGGATCCAATTTAAATTGGATTTGCAAGCTCTGTCCTCCCAAATACCACACCAGATTCCAGAATATAGTAAAAATTATTTCAGGACCTATGAAGCAGCATCACTTCGGACAGAAGCAGGATCCAGAAGGAGGAAATTGGAGGGGTGTGTGTGAATGGTTGCTGAATGAGCAAACTCCCAACAGCATCCTCGGAAGCCCTGTCAGGACTAACAGCTCAGCGATTCTTTACAGCAACTCTACACCATAATAGATGTTGTGGGATTTGTACCCTTATTATGAAAAGCTTCTTATAAACAGCCGTTCCTTTAATAATCTTTGCTGCAAATGCGGTCTATTTACAGTCATCTGCATATATTTGCATGTCTGCCATTAATACTGAGTTAGACATGCTCTGATTACATTACACTGCTAAATCCAGCCTTAATCTGAAAGCCTTGGGATTCGATAACATGATTTTGGGTAATATGTGCGTGCGCTAACATTGGTGACAACAGTCCTCCTAACACAGTTTTAACAAGCAGGTTCTGTCCTTTGAAAAGAGAAGTCTCTTTGTTCACTGCAGGTACCTGCTAGGAGGGTTTCCTTCTGAATAGCGACGTGACAAGCCTTCCCCTGCAATCCTTCACTCTTTAACAATGCTTTGAAGGCCTAGTAGCTCGAGCATTTGAATATATTTAGGCATGAATAGTCGAGTGGAAATATGATGGCCAAGTGGCATCAGAGTGGAAGGCGAGCAAAATTGACTGGCTGATCGGTTGGTTTTTATTTAAATGCATTTTTAAACACACACACACACACACACACACACACACACACACACACACAGTATAAAACATGAAAAATGAAACTGTATAATTAGAACAGAGGTACAACAACATGGGGCACATTTACTGGAAGGATTGCCTCACCCCCATTGGATAGCTTAAATCTGCAAAACTCTCAAGTGCTGCCTACACTTCATTCTGCACTTACAATAAATCAATCCATTGCAGTGGTGGATCCCGCACTTCGGAACTCCCTGCCCATTGATATTTATCAGGCACCTTTATTATATTGTTTCCAGCCCCTGCCAAACCATCCTGCACCCCATGAAGCCTACTCAGACATGAAAACACAGCACATAATTATGACATGATTTTAGTAGGTACAGTCGTATCTTGGAAGTCGAACAGAATCCGTTCCGGAAGTCCGCTCGACTTCCAAAACATTTGGAAACCAAAGCACAACTTCTGATTGGCTGCAGGAAGCTCCTGCAGCCAATCGGAAGCCGCAGAAGCCCGTCAGACATTCGGCTTCCAAAAATAGTTTGCAAACCGGAACAGTCACTTCCGGGTTTGAAGCGTTCATGAGCCAAAACGTTTGACTCGCAAACCAAGGTAGGACTGTATATGTGTTTTAAAAGTACTGATTATAACTTGTTTTTAATGTTGGGTTTGTAATTGACATGTTCAATGAATGTTTTAGACAGTCTGCTGTAAGCCACGTAGAGGTATTTTGTTTTAGTATGTGGTATATAAAGGTAAAAGTAAAGGGACCCCTGACCGTTAGGTCCAGTCGTGACCGACTCTGGGGTTGCGCGCTCATCTCGCATTTTTGGCCGAGGGAGCCGGCATATAGCTTCCAGGTCATGTGGCCAGCATGACAAAGCCGCTTCTGGCAAACCAGAGCAGCACATGGAAACGCCGTTTACCTTCCCGCTGTAGCGGTTCCTATTTATCTACTTGCACTTTTGATGTGCTTTCGAACTGCTAGGTTGGCAGGAGCTGGGACCAAGCAATGGGAGCTCACCCCGTCACAGGGATTCGAACCGCCGACCTTCTGATCAGCAAGGCCTAAGCTCAGTGGTTTAGCCCACAACGCCACCTGGGTCCCTCAGTGGTATATACATTTCATTAAATAACTATATATAACTATATATAACTATATAACTATATAGCTATATAACTATATATGTGTGTATATATATATATATAATAAGCAGCAGGAATATGACCCGGTCATATGGGCCAGGTAAAACCTTGGCAAATAGATGCTGTGACACTATAATGCTACTATGGTCAAAGCAGGCTTTGAAATGAATGAAAAGAGGTGGATCCGTGCAGGTGTTCTAGGAGTTCAAGACATAAGGGGAACATAGCTGCCAAGTTTTCCCTTTTCTCACGAGGAAGCCTATTCAGCATAAGGGAAAATCTCTTTAAAAAAGGGATAACTTGGCAGCTATGAAGGGGAAATACGGAAAAAGAGAGGCGGGAGCAGGAACACTTTGGGTAGTTAAAGGTGGTGGAGCTGAAGAGTCCATTTTTATGCTTCTAATTCTATATCCACTTACCACGAGAAGGAATTTCCTCTCCCGTCTGAGTTCAACCCAGAATTCATTCGGATTTATTTTGGATTATGTGTAAGAATGGGTGAATTGATCAATTTTGGTTTCAGTCAGGTTCTCATTCTTCCAATTTTAAATTCCCTTCTCCATATTTCCACATAAATCTGTGAATTATCCATATTTTTTTAAGGTCATCATAAAAATGCACCAGCATTTTATCGGAAATTTCTCCTAATTCACTTTATTCAATTTTACCTAGTGTACACATTTTGGCAAAGCAATTTCCACCAATATAATGCATTTTTGGTATGTTATTTTCACCAATGGATGCATTTTTTTGTGCAAGCATTTTTTGTGCAAGCATTTTTTGTGCACTTTTGGTAAACATTAGTTGGCTGCAAAGCCACATCGCAAAATTCAGTTGGGAAAGTGTGAATGGGTTTCTTCCCCTATCTCTGCTCATGTATCCATTGCACAGATTTGTCAAACAACCTGCCATCCACCAGGAAAGCAAAGCAAAGCAAAACAAAACAATGGCTTTGGGAAATCTAAATATGCCCTTTCTGCAATTGAACAATGGTGCTTAGTGTTTGGGGCTAACGGATAGAAGCAATTAGTTTTTGTGTTCATGTTTGTTAACAGAGATTAGCTATGCAAGACAGGATACAGAGAAAGAAATGTTATAGGAGCAGCTAATCGGTGACCCAAACAAGGATGGTATAGCTGACTTCATGGTTTGATATTCAGTCCTTCACAACATTAAACTGCAATTTGTGCTATTTTGGTGTGAGGGGGGGGAGAGCTTTGTTACCTGAGAAGTAGTCCCCCCCCCGCACTTTGCTTCAGATTAAAATCTTTAAGGATCCCCATATATAGTAGTGTCTTCGTAGAAAAACAACTGCAACTGTTATTAAAAAATCCCCAGGATTCATTGGTAGACCAATCACTACTACTCCAACCCTAGACAGACGCGGATGGCGCTGTGATCTAAACCACCGAGCCTTTGGGGCTTGCTGATCAGAATGTTGGTGGTTCAAATCCACATGACTGGGTGAGCTCCCTTTGCTCTGTCCCCAGAGCTTCATGCTCCGGCACGGGGGGGGGGGGAAGAGAGCAGGGTCCCGGGGGGCTGCCGTGGGTCCCGGAGGCATGGTGCACGTCCTTGGGGCATCACCTGCAGGTGCGTGGCACATGTCCTGGGGGCACGGTGTGCCACCTGCGGGGGCGTGGCACCCAGCCCAGGTGGGATTGGGCAGCCACGATGGCATCCCACCGGGATCACACTGCTGGGGCGGTGCACTCCCCCTGCCCCCCTTTTCCTCTGCCAGTGTCTGTCCCAACTCCTGCCAACCTAGCAGTTTGAAAGCACGGCCGTTCAAGTAGATAAATAGGTATCGCTGCGGCAGGAAGGTAAATGGTGTTTCTGTGCCCTCTGGTTTCCATCACAGTGTTCTGTTGTGCCAGAAGAGGTTTAGTCATGCTGGCCACATGACCCAGAAAGCTGTCTGCGGACAAACGCCGGCTCCCTCGGCCTGAAAGCAAGATGAGCGCCACAACCCCATAGTCCCCTTTGACTGGACTTAACCATCCAGGGGTCCTTTACCTTTACTCCAGCCCTACCCAGAGATGCCAGGGATTGAACCTGGGACCTTCTGCATGAAAAGTAAATGCTCTAGCACTGAGCTATGGTCTTCCCTCTCCCTCTTACTGTTTTGGGACCAAAACCAGCTCAATACATTTTGCTGCCTGAGGCAAGAAAAGAAAATGACATTTCCCCCCCCCTTCCCACATCCAGAAGCTCAGTAGACTGGTAACTGAGTATTCAACATCAGTAATGGGACACCATCATCCACCACTCTGGAAGGTAGCAGACTGGCTTAGCAGGCACAAGGTAGGCTAGTTTACAGGGCTCAAGGGTGGGTGGGGGTGGCATGATCTAGCACCTGCCTTCTGAGATAGATGCCTTAGTCTGTGATAGGAGCATGAGTTTGGAGGCTAGTTCATTTATGCGCTCTGAAACTGGAAGAGGACATAGAATCATAGAGTTGGAAGAGACCACAAGGGGGATCCAGTCCAACCCCCTGCCAAGCAGGAAACACCATCAAAGCATTCTTGACATATGCCTGTCAAGCCTCTGCTTAAAGACCTCCAAAGAAGACCTCCACGCAATCTGGATATGCCCTTTGCAGAACAGGGAATTTTTTTTCTTCTGTCAAGGTCTGTATGTCCTCAGGGGTAATCTGTCAGAAGCGGCATACTAGTAGCAGGTAAGACCAAAGCCAAAAGTGAGAGAATCAGAGCCAATGGTCATTTCTCTCCCTGAACCACCAACCCTTCTCCCTCCCTCCCTCCCT